>NC_090818.1:113924090-114003090 GCF_000390325.3 Nicotiana tomentosiformis
ATAGGGCAAGGATAGTTTTTTTCATTAAAAAAGTTGGAGCTACATTTACCTTTGGTTAAAATAACAACATATTTATTCTAACTTCTCCCTAGAGTTAATCACATTCTTTTTATAGATAAAATTAGGTAATTTTTTTTATTAATTACGCTTTACATGAAAAAAAAGAATTACAAAAGTCGAGTTGATCTTGTTTTTTAAGTTACAAACATCAAGTTTATTATCCCCATTTTTGACAGTTTTAGTTAAAAGTTTAGAGAGAGAATTGGACAACACAATTTTAGTAGGAAAGTGGTTACTCCACGCCCAAAGTGATTTTTTTTTCCCCTCCTCCGGTGTTTTGTATCCATATTGAGGCCAGATTAAATTCGAATCGCATTGAAAAGTTCCATATTAAAAGATAAAACGCTCTTTAACAAAGACGACTTTATACCTAGGACTCAAATCTGAGACTTGATTAAAGATTCAAAGCTCAAGTGTTTCTACGGAGATTTACCAAAATACTAAAATTATTTACCTTAGCATATATTTTTCCCAATACTATTGATAATGGACTTCCCTTTTTGAAAAGTTCGACGACTTTAATTACTTTTGATTCCGCACACCATTAATATTTGGGGTTGGAGCTAAGTATGTCATTAGGAAGTTATTTTATTATTGCATTTACTTGGTCAAAATTGGATAATAAAGTCAAATATGTAGTCCTCGACAATAAGTGAAGATAAATACTTTATGACTTTATCTACCTGATGTATTTGAAATTTGAAATTGACAAATAAAGGAACCAGAACAGGAACGTTCCTTTAAGGCACAGTACTAACTTTACTTCAAAGGGAAAATAAATTGGTATTTGTTGCATATAACTGATAAATGCATGGAGGAACTTATGAATAAATTAAGTTCATAACCGAATTAGAGGGATAAATTTACCCCAACAAAGTAAGAAAATTATTTGAACTTTGGAAAGGGTAAATATGAATATTTTCGAACAAGAGGAGCAAGTTAGGTCATTTTTATGTAAAATATTTTTCTCCTGTCATATCTAGATATCCTGTAAAGTGTAAGTAAGAGACTTGCATCTTTATTCCTCTTTTTTTTTGTTTGAAAAATACAGGATATGATTGCATACAATACATCTTTGTGGTACGATCTTTTCTCGGATCTCACGCATTAGTGCATCGAACTCTCATTTTTTTAAATTTTTTTAGAAGTTATCACTAAAACTTTAGAATGAACATAATTTGTATTAATAGATTAAAATTGATTAAACATCTTTATTTACTGCAATATTTTCCAAAAGAATCAAAAATTAGAAATGTTAAAAAAAAAAAAAAAGATGAAGAATCGTAATACAATATTCCTAAGCCCAAACCAAAATTTGGTTAGTAATTAACCAAAACAATCAACAAACTAAACATCTTTTATTTAAAAACCAAACACGTGCTGCCAAATAATTTTCCAAATAAATTCAGGCTTGAAGTCATGGCAAAAATAATAAAATAGTGTCAGTCAAGTGACGTGGCGTCAAAACTTAGCACGTAGGTCCCACTAACCCCACTACACTCTATTCCACCCGCGCAGATAGGGAAATAGCGAGTCCTCCGTATCTCTCCCACTGTGTCCCGTTTTGTCCTCACTTTTCCCTATTTCAAAACTTTTGCATTTCAAAATCTCTCTCTCTCTCTCTCACACACGCACACGCAGTTTCTCTGCACCCAAAATAAACTCATAGCTTAGCTAGAATGATAAGTCCCTCATTAATGTCCACCTCTCTCCCTCTGTCACTGTTTCTCTCTCTATACGTATTTACTCTCTCCCTTGCTTTCTCTCTCTACAATGTGATCCGTTAATCACAATTTCTCTTTCTCTCTCACACCCACACACGCACACACACTCTCTCTGTGTTGTGTCAAAGTCTTTTCAAAAATGATGAAGCTGTGAAGAAGAAGAAGAAGAAGAAGAAGAAGAAGAAGATAGAAAGCTTGAGCTAGGGTTTTTAATTCCTTTTTTTTTTTGTTGAATTTTTGAAATGGAGCTGGTGGTGATTTTCGAGGTTGTCACTTGCTTTTTTCCGAGATTTACGATCTAATAAAAAATTTCCCTCTCTCCTCTTTTCAAAATCCTTTTAACTTTTTTTTTTCCTCCTTTATTTTTTTGTTTTTACCTTTTGTTCCCTTGCTGTCTCCCGAGCTGGATTTTTTTTGAAAAACAATGGAGAAAAGTCGTCATAGAAAGTCCAGAAGTGCTTCGGGAATTATGGAAGGTAAATTTTCTCAATTCTCTCTGATTTAACTGTTTGCTAGAATTACTAGTAATTTGCTTTGATGAGCTGAATTTTGTGGATGAACAGAAAAGTAATAGTAATATTTACAGTGAATAAATTGTTTTCTGAAAATGCGTCTTTGTATTCGGAGAATTGGGTGAAATCTGGTTGCCTGTTTGACCAAACTAACAAAAGCTGAAAAAAAGGGAAGATGATTTAATGAATTTATTTTGTTTATTTATTTACTCTTACATTTTGATAATTTAGCTGTTGTAAACTTTCTCTAAATTTTCCTTTGTGTATTTGAACGGCAGAAGTTTAAATGAATCTCTCCATTTTTTTCTGATGATAATTTATTAATTTTTTTCCTAAGTAAGATTTTCTTCGTCTTATGTATGCCATTTTTAATAGTAGTATTTAATTTGGCAAGCAAACACCGATTATGTGGCATAATTGACTCTTTCTTTATCAAATCCTCTTTCAAATTTACTTCGTATCCTTTTTCTTTTCCTTTTTCTAGTGAGCTCGGTAGATATTTTTATTTCAAAATTTTCTATTTTTAAAGATGAAATAATACTTTTAATGTTTTTTTTTTCTTTTCATTTGTCTTCTTCTTCGATGTCGTATTTTATCTCGATAATTGCTTTTCTCCTTGTTATGTACATACCCATGAGGTATGGCTTTAGTTTTCATTTTTAAAACATTTTTGGTTTCCAAATTACTTTTTTCCAGTTCTTACTTTAATTAAAGTTAGATGTTTTCCATGAATGATTAGGCCCCTTTATGTAGTGGCAACACCATCATTTTGTTTTTGTTCTAATTTTTTTTTTAATCATTATGTTAAGCGATGGGTTGATTCACTTATAGCTATTCTGCTTAACCCTATTGTAATTTACTCTCTTCCTTGATGTTCACTAACATAAATTCCTGAAAGATTTAAGTTATATAACAGTGTAAAGTTTTTTTTTACACTATTAGTTATTTTAACCTATAATAGCAGGTTAGTTACAATTTTTACTAGTACCAATTAATGCTTATCAAGAGATTTACATGTAATTACCTTATATGTTACTAATCGTGTAAATATTTTTTATGCCGTCAGTACACAAAACCTAAACCCATTCTTGAATGGTGCTATTGGTTTGCTTTTGTCTGTTTATTCTTCCATAGCTATCTGAGCATGTTAGAAATTTTACTGTTTCTTTTAATATACTCAGCTTGAAGTTTAATCTGAGTTGCAGCTACCTCTCTTTAATTGGTGATTGCAAAGCGAGTACTGACATTGTTACTTGATCCCGTGTCCAGGAAGTAGACTAGCTCAGAAACAGATTGCTACACCAAAAGTGGCTCTAAATTCTCGTTCCTACTGTGATGGAACTGCTAGGGGAGATATGGTCAGCCAATGTGTATAGATATCAGCCTTTTTGTGGGATATCTCATGGTTAATTAGTTCTCAAATAAATTAATAGTTTTAGCTGATTTACATTAATATTTTCTACCTGTAGATTATGCTTGATTTAGAGAAGAGCTCTTCCAAACGAGTTACTGGGACACCAATTAAAAAGTTGCTTGCAGAAGAGATGGCAAAAGAAGAAGTCGAATCAAAGAGAAGGCCACCCAGCATTGTTGCCAGATTGATGGGTTTTGAAGGGATGCCATCTCCGCAGCATATTGGCAGACAACAAAGAAGGTTATCAGACAACTGCCAACATAGAAATGAACAGGTAGATCCCAGGAGGAGGAGGCAGCTATTCAATGAACAATCTAGTAAAAGAAGTTCCATGGAGCATCAAGAATTCAAGGATGTGTATGAGGATTTGGAAGCATCGCATGTTGCCAATCGTCGTCATTCATCAAGATGGACTGAAACCGGTAGATTTGCTACTCCTGATATGGCACTTATACAGCAGAAATTTATGGATGCAAAACGTCTTTCGACTGATGAAAGGTTTCAGAACTCAAAAGAATTTCATGACACTCTTGAGGCGCTTGAATCAAATAAGGAATTATTGATAAAGTATCTTCAGGGACCAGATCCCTTGTTTGTGAAGCACCTGCAGGATCTGCAAGTTGACACTGCTAGTTCTATGTGCAGTCACATAGCAGTATTAAAGCCGTCAAATTCTGTGAAATATGAAGGCAGTGTCAAATCCTGCAAATCTGGTAGAGGCGGTTCACGTAAACAAGACATCAACTTGCAGAAAGAGCGCATTGATGGTCTCTTACTCCAGTCACAGCATCGTCATAGTGGACAGAATTCCCAAAAGTC
Organism: Nicotiana tomentosiformis; assembly: GCF_000390325.3. Classification (NCBI taxonomy): domain Eukaryota; kingdom Viridiplantae; phylum Streptophyta; class Magnoliopsida; order Solanales; family Solanaceae; genus Nicotiana; species Nicotiana tomentosiformis. The sequence continues at coordinate 113,928,620 of NC_090818.1, forward strand.
ATCACCGATTCTTTCTGAAGGAAAGGAGGAAAATATTCTTCCAACAAAAATTGTTGTTCTAAAGCCGAACGTTGGGATAACACAAAGTGATATTACTTCTGTTCCATATCAGCCTGACGTGAGGAAGCATGCACAACATCCTCGTGCTTCACCTCGGGGAGCAGGACTAGAGGAAGAGAAAAGTTCATCTAAGAATATGGGGATATCAAGGCCCAAGTCAAAAGAAGCAAGGGATATTGCAAAGGAAATTACGAGGCGGATGCGGGACTCTTTTGGGCCTTCTGATGGTGGGGATGGATACTTTAGAAGTTCTGGTTTTAAAGGATATGCTGGAGATGAAAGTTCTTGTGATGTGTATGAAAGTGATTCGACCGGTGAGTCAGACATTACAACTTTGTCTGGTAGGAAGTCATTTGGCAGGGGTAATCTGAAAAAATCTTCATCTCAAGGTTCTTCCGAAACATCAGTGGGCAGGGAGGCAAAAAAGAGGTTGTCTGAGAGGTGGAAGATGACTCAATATTATCAAGACATTGAAATGGCTGGTAAGAGTAGTACACTTGGTGAAATGCTTTCTTTACCTGATGGGGGAACCAAACCCGATCATTGTGATACCATGGTGCATGTTGAAGAATCCACCAGCGAACTTGGTGGCAGGAAAGGAACTGCTGAATGGGATTTCCCTTTGGGTATTAGTAGTAGAGATGGTTGGAAGGATGTGTGTATTAATGATTCATCAGGATACAGGTCAACTTCTCCGCCTTTTGGCAGCAAAAAGCATAGAACCAGAGGACGACGGGAAGTTTTTTCTAATAAGCAATCCTCAATTCCCAAAGATCCCGTAAATAGGGAACAGTGTGTAAATCACCGCAGAAGTAGGTCCTTGGATGGTATGCTGAATTTGAGAGATGAATTCTTATCCAAAGACTCTAGATCTAGCAAGAAGAAACTTCATTCCTGTCATCTTGGTAGTGACTCCTCATCAAAAGGCAAGCTAAGCCAGAGAATTGATATGAACCTAGAAAAGAATCAATCTGAGAAGCTGCCTGTAGCTTTGCAGGTGCCTGCTGCAGATGACATGCGTTATACTGATGCTTCGGATGATGCTGAAACCGAGGGTATAACCCTGTCATCAGAATATTCTATTGAGATGCTTCAAAAGCTACCTGCAGAATGTTGCAGTGCTTCTCCTCTTAATCAAGAGGTTTCAGTTCCACAGGTTTGTTTATTCTCGTGTAGATGTTTTACGTCTTCTCACTTAAACATAGTTTCCATATCTTTTTCTTCCTTTCTCACTAGCTGTATACCTGTTAGGTTACCTTGCTTAGCCTTGGCTTTGATATGGTAACTGATGCGCTTTTGATTTGGCTATAAGTTTTGCATAGTAAATTTTCTGTCAGTTGTGTACTTGTGTTTTAGAGTCTTCGTAGGATGTTGGTGTTTTATGTTCTTTGGTGAATTTTCCTTATTTGGCGTCCTATTTCTCTGACATTACTGCTTTCAGAAATGGCCACAATGACTGTTTGGTGAAGTAGCATGGCCAGCACTAAGTGGCATCTTCCTTAATCTGTAATATTGAGACAGAAAATTTATGGGTTCTGGCTGGAGAATTTCATATTGAGATGATGTGTTTTATGAGAATATGTTAGCTGAGAAATCTGATAGTTTTAAGCAATGACTATATACTAGTTGGGGGGATACAAGTTTCATGTCTCCTTTTTACAGGTAGCTTTAGAAAATGATTTCTGGATTTATTTGATTACACGTGCAATTGACCACTTCCTTTTTGAGGTCCATAGAATGAAGAACACCTTTCGTTGTTTAAGCGCATATGACCAAAAAAGGAAAGTGCTTTTAAGTAGGAAATAATCAAACATAAATGGTAGTATCAGTTTTCTGCCAATTATTATCTTAAGAGGAACATCCTCTTAGATAATGTTAAAGCTGAAAAATTGTCGATGTTTATTGCTTGAAAGTAGTTGAAATACATGTGATTGTTTTCTAGATATAACAATATTATCTGGAATTTCCTTGATTAACTTCATGGGTGACCACTTTGCAAGTGACTGAACTGACTAATCAAGTACTCCAGTTTGCATTTTCTTAGCTTAGGCTTGACTAGTCTTTTTGTAAGCCCAAACTGACATGGCTACTTTGCAATCTCTAGTCTTTCTAGATATAACAATATTATCTGGATTTCCTTGATTAACTTCATGGGTGGCCACTTTGCAAGTGACTGAACCGACTAATCAAGTACTCCAGTTTGCATTTTCTTAGCTTAGGCTTGACTAGTCTTTTAGTAAGCTCAAACTGAAATGGCTATCTTTGTCAAAAGAAGCTCGAAACAGTAACTAGCTGACTGGGATGGTTTCTGGTCTATCTTAGCCAATCATTGTGATTTAGTGCTATATAATGCTTTGCACACACTAACATGTTGATACCTTAAATTTCTGCCTGTGTTTTATACACTTTACTACTCAAAAAGCAACTTTATGGTGTTTTTTATTTACTGACAAATTTGGTGCCATCGGCCACTTCAATAACACTAAAGATGAAGCCTAATGGGAATTGGTTTGTGTCATGATTATGGTAGAACTTGAAGGGTGCATTTGTATTAAAAAGACCTAGGAGGTCCGGGGAAATTAAGCCACTTTTTTGGGGGAAGACAGCTTAGATTCCTGTTTAACACTTCTGATTTAAGGTTTCCCATTTTGGACGATGCAGATTTTCAAATTGATTGTATATGGTCACTTACTGTTGGATTTTCTGTTTCAACAAGCTGAGAAATTGCTTATGAAATGCTCTTTGAATTGGAGATATACATTGAATAATTTCAAGTTGGAGGGTATTTGTATGTGTGGTATTTGATCCAGATGTTTCAGACATATCGCTATATAGCTGGTGTAATTGATATGGCATTATTCTAGAAGGAATTGACACGCCAGTCTTCCATTTTTGTCTGTGAGACATTATTTAAGTTAACACTGTGAGCGGATGGCAGGTAGAATGGTTTTCCTTGCATCAGCTTTTACTTGTAAACCATTTGTATCTTTCGTACCTTTTCTAAACTGCATGTATTAGTGCTGCCTCTTTCTCTTTGTCCATTGCATAATTACTCATCAGGAAGTAATAATGTGTACAACATTTACTATGTTGCCTATTAGTTTGTGCAAAACTTTCATGCTTGGATCAATTTGAAAAGCTTGTGATGCTGGTATCATATGTATGATGTACCAAATGCACGTGTTACAAAATGGCAGGCACTGCATACGTTGATCGTGCTGAATGCACATTAAATAATATAGCACTCCAAACACATTTATTTGGGGTAAACTTTGCCTATTGTTATGTTCTATGGGCATAGATAGACGATTAGTCCTTGGAGTAAAAGGATGTCTCTGCTTTTCGTTTCTATGGTGTTTATAACGAGATGAGTGATAGTTTTTCATTTTAATTGTTTCCAGAAGAGTAGTAAGCTTGCACCAAAAGGGTGGGCAGACTGCGGAGTGTGGTTAATTAGGTCTTTAAAACACCAAAGATTTATTAGTTTGTATGTTTACAGTACTTTTCTATTTATGTTTTCTGAGTTTCAAGTCTTTTTTTTATCTTATATGTGGAGCTTTCTGTTATCTAGGCAGTACTTCCGGAACCACCACCTGCAGCAGCTTCTGTTCTTTTGGAGTATCCTGCACCTGAACCTGAGTCATCAGTGAGCTCCAAGGAGGCTGATCATCCTAGTCCACTTTCAGTTCTGGAGGTTCCTTTTACCGAAGATGTGTCTTCTGGTTCAGAATGCTTTGAGAGAGTTAGTGCTGAACTTAATGGTACGTCTGATTTCTTGACCATTGCAATTATTTGCAATATGCTACTTCCAATCTCCAATATCTGTCATGTGTAATTGTTATAGTTCGTAACATTCAGATAAGCAAAATAATAAAAGGAGAAGACTCTATGCTTATTAACTGCAGACTTACTTTTCTGAGGCATTTCAAATCATCAAACACCTTGTGTATTCAATTGACCGGGCGCACCTCGGATGATGAATTTTTTAATCTGCATCTTTTATGCTTTAGCTACTCACCAGTTGAAATTGCTACTCTCCTTCCCGAGATGTCAGTTTTTTGCATTTGAATGATGACAATTCTAGTATTTGAGCCCCTTATTGCCATTCTCATCATTGTTATTGTTATGTCTTCTTCTTGTTCTTATTATTAAGTTTAGTAGATTATCTTTGTCCCCGTATTTTGAGAGTTATTTATTCACATACTTGTAATCTCGCCAGAGCTCCGGATGCAACTGAAGCTCCTCAGAATGGAGTCAGAGGCTTATGCTGATGTAGTAGTAAGTGATGAAGAGGTTGAAGGACCATCAGCTGAGGCCTTTGAAGACAAGTGTAGTTTAAGGTCCCAAAGCTGGCAAACTTCTTACACATTAGATGTGCTCACAAACTCTGGCTTGAGGGCATCCGACCCCGACACATTCGTAACATCTTGCCACTCTCTGGAGTCTCCTTTGGATCCCTGGATTTTTGACAACCTTGAGAAGAAGTACACTGATGAAACATCTGGACCGAGATATGAAAGGCAGATATTGTTTGACCGTATAAACTTGGGTCTGTTGGAGATTCTCAGGACGTATGTTGATCCTTGCCCGTGGGTGAAGCCAATAGAGGGTATTAACTGGAAGTGGCAGAAATATGGGATGATGAATATGCTGCAGCAACTGCTGAGAAGCCATGAAAGTATTGCAAATGCAGACACGCCCGCTAATATTGTCGAGGAGATGCATTGGCTAGAACTCAAGGACGACATTGATCTGATAGGCAAGGAAATTGAGAAATTGTTGATAGAAGACCTCATAGTAGAAGTTGTAACTATGTAGAGGCAATCTAGGTAGTTTCATATAACAAAAGATCCAAGGTTTTAGGAGATAACTAATAAAATACAAATGTTGCATCACCTAGTATTAACTATAGTATAGCTTGATGATATTAAATGCCAGTATCGGGCACCTCTCATTACATGAAACGTAAGCATTCTGAACTTGATTTCTGTAAGTACAGCAAAATGCATTTCTAACCTGGCACACGAATCAAGCAATTTGATATTCAGTTCGTATCTAGTTTTCCTTTGTATTTCCTTGTCTGGGCTGTGGAAAAGGGAGCAAGACGATAAAAGCAGTTAAATCTTTGTGAAATATACAACAATATTAGCTAGTAATATGTCTACATTGGGTGAACTGTGCTTTACCAAACTACATTATATATACACGTGCACATTTCCATGGACATATTGCAGAAGAGGGTCAGGTTCCCAGTCAGTAACTAAATAATATCAATTTATTGAGGTATTTTTTCTTAAAACTAGGTAACCTGCATCCGCTACCCTTTGGGTGTGCTCTGAATAAACTCCGCTTCAGTCCAATAACTTACAAATCACACTGTACTACGTAAGCCCCGTAAGATGAGCTCGACTGAGAAAGCATGTTGGGGATTTCGAACCTGCGATATCACATTTGGGAGATCTCTTGGTAAACCAACTCGGCCATCCTTGCGAGTTAATTTCTAGTAGTTATTATTCGGTGGTTTGGTTGCGAAGTAAGAAAGACGTATTGAAGACTCTATAACATGTCCACGTTTGATTTTATGTTCGGTACTCTTTATTTTATTGTTTGAGCAAAATTGGTGTATAAAACTCCGCCTAACTAACTACTTAAAAAAATAAGTTTTACTCTCCTTTTGGTTTCTCAATATTATATTTCTTAGCATGTTTAATCCACATGAACGAATCACCCCACCTAATAATTTATGAAAACTGTATGGGCCGAAATCTATCTCTAGAATACTTAAGTCAAAATGGCATTGGTAACACATTCTCAGGCCGCCACGTGTCGATATGAGCTAATTAACAACGAAGCCATGGTCGAAGAGTCAGCGAAGCCTGGAATCGAGGAGTCGTTAAAGATCGAGGTCGAATACCTTTGACAGAGTTATAACGGCTAGTTTTAAGATAGGACATTAAAAAGAATATTCTAGACTTAAGTCAAAATGTCATTGGTAACACATTCCCAGGCCGCCACGCGTCAATGTGAGCTAATTAACAACGAAAGTCGTGGTCGAAGAGTCAGCGAAGGCTGGAGTCGAGGAGTCGTCAAAGATTGAGGCCGAGGTCGAATACCCTTGACAGAGTTATAACGACTAGTTTTAAGATAGGACATTAAAGAGAATATTCTAGAGGATATTCTTTGCTCTTGTACTATAGGGTTTTTAAGAACATATTCCCAACAAATAGAAGGAGACACAAAGATAGGGGACAAAAAATATTTATTTTTGTAAAAAATACTTTGACTTTAGAAAGAGAAAATCATGTCTCATCACACGCACAAAAAAATAGCCTTTTCACTAAGATTCTTGCTTACACTTTTTCACTAGATCTGAGAATATCTCGGGCACTCAAAGGTTTATTCATCATTCTCGATTGTCAGAAGGAATATTCATTGCTTTCATCCTTATCGGGTGACTCATTTGTATTTATTTACATAAATACCATTTATTGATGTTTATTACTATTTAATGCCGTATTGCTTTTGTTTGGGTTCTTAAATATTAACTATTGTACGCTGTCATAGCTTTTGGGACACATCTACATGCTATTTATCACAGTTTCGGGAATTTCGTCTTTAGGATATTATTTTTAACTGAGATTAACCCTCATTTATATAAATTTAATTAGTTGAACCAAGATCTATATTTTTGGTCAAATAATTTGGCGTCGTCTGTGGGGATTTCTTAGTTAATTTTTTAATTTTCTTTAGATCTACAACTAACGCAAGTCCCTAACATCACAAAACCCAAGATCTATTTCTTTCCTTGTACGTACAAAAACCTACATGGCAGGTAACCAAGGAGAAAGGATGAAGGTAACGGGGGATCTCCCTAGCAACCTCATGAATGCTATCAACGAGAGCTGTGAAACCTTAGGCGAAGACATGATGCCCACTGCCTCCCCTACGCGCGAGAGATCTCCCCTCCCCCCCCCCCCAAAAAAATTGTAGCATAACAAAACCCAACGGAAAAGGAGCTTCCACGTCCACAGAAGAAGGGACACCACCAGCTGTGAAGAAGCTCCTCGAGGCATGGCTGTGATACGCTAGTGAGCGTGCTCAACAGGTCTACTCCAGGCACAACTACAAAAACCGCAGGGCATAGCACGGTGCAACGAGCAGACGAACAATGCGACTGGCCGAATCCTCCAATAACATGTATAAGTCACAATTTTACTAACAGTGCAAGTGACAGCACCCTCACTGTTCTAAAGAGGATGGAGGAAATGGAGAATGAAAACAAAGCACTCCGAGACCAGATGAAAGAACACCAGGAGCGAGTCGACAAGATACCGGGCGCCCCTAAGTTGTTACCAAAAAGGGACGCCGGTAGGTTCGTAGAACAGCCATACAGTGACACAACAGCCCCACATGCCATACCGAACATCTTCAAAATGCCACTCTATCTCAGGATATACGACGGAACGACCGATCCCCAAGATCATATGACCCATTACGTCACCGTCGTGAAAGGCAACGACTTCGCCAAGGAACAAATGTCCTCTATTTTGCTAAAGAAGTTTGGCGAAACCGTTATGGGAGGAACACTAACATGGTACTCACAGTTACCGGTCCATTCCATAGAAACTTTCGAGGAAATGGCCGACAAGTTCGTAACCACACACGCTGGAGCCAAGAAGGCCGAAGCGAGAGTAAACGACATATTCGCTGTCAAGCAATCCTTGGGAGAGGAAATGATGGACTTCCTCGCCCGGTTCAACAGAGTAAGGATGACTTTGTCAAACGTATCCGAGGGGATGGTGGTCGCAGCTTTCCAGGACGGGCTGAGTAGGGATGGTCTAGAAAATTATTGAACCGGCTGATGAAATACCGTCCAACCACGTGGGACGAAATCCATAATGTTTATTGTGCCGAAGTCCGAGCAGATGAGGACAACCTCAACGTACCGACTCATCGACTCATTTTTGTACAAGCCGAGTCCAGGAAAGAGCGAAGGGACAACGTCCGAAGGGACCACCCGGTCTCGTGACCCAACAGGGAACGACACCAGCCATATGTCAGGGCACTCGTCGCACCTTCCCTCCGCTATGATGAAGGCTCGTCCAGGCCAAGGACTGGGACTCACCGAAACGAGAGAGGTATGTCCCCCTTATTATCTACTCACAATTTTTACGTGTCACTTATAGAAATAGTCTATGCCCTTGAGAAGCTCGAAACAAAGGTAAAATGGCTGCCAAAGATGAGATTCGATCCGAACACCAGAAAATCCGACGCCCTCTATGAGTTCCACCAGGAATTTTGGCACAAAATAGAAGATTGCATCGCCCTCTGACAAGAATTCATAAACATGCTGCGGCAGGGACACCTCAAATATTTGTTAAGCGACAAGGGGAGGAACAACTTTGCTAGAGGACGTAAACACCAAGGCCCGCCGAAGCTGCCATCACCAGCTCGTACTATCAATATGATCATCGGTGGTGGCGACGACACCTCTATCATCGGCGTGAAGTGCACCACCACTCACAAGCTCAAGCGGTCTATCACCCGCGAATGGTACGACGGACTCGAAGAAAGTATCATCTTCGACGAGTCAGATGAAGAAGGCTCGTCCAGGCCAAGGACTGGGACTCACCGAAACGAGAGAGGTATGCCCCCCTTATTATCTACTCACAGTTTTTATATATCACATTTAGAAATAGTCTATGCCTTTGAGAAGCTCGGAACAAAGGTAAAGTGGCCGCCAAAGATGAGATCTGATCCGAACACCAGAAAATCTGACCCCCTCTATAAGTTCCACCAGGAATGTGGGCACAAAATAGAAGATTGCATCGCCCTCAGACAATAATTCGTAAACATGCTGCAGCAGGGACACCTCAAAGAGTTGTTAAGCGATAAGGGGAGGAACAACTTAGCTAGAGGATGTAAACACAAAGGCCCACCGAAGCTGCCATCACCAGTTCGTACTATCAATATAATCATCAGCGGCGGCGATGACACCTCTATCATCGGCATGAAGTTCACCGCCACTCAGAAGCTCAAGCGGTCTATCACCCCCGAACGGTACGACGGACTCGAAGAAAGTATCATCTTCGACGAGTCGGATGCCAAAGGTTTGACTTTCCCTCATAATGATGCTTTTGCCATTACTTTACGCATTTTAGATATCGATGTCAAACGTATCATGGTGGATGATGGAAGTGGAGCATGCATTATCCATCCTCGAGTCCTCACCCAAATGAGACTCGAGGACAAGATAGTGGCGCATTGCATCATATGAACTAGTTTTAATAATGCAGTTGAGTGGACGTCAGGGGAAATTACACTCCCCATCTTGGCCGGCGGCGTGACTCTGGAGACGACATTCCGCATCATGGACCAGGCCACCGCGTACAATGCCATAGTGGGATGACCATGGATACACCTCATGAGAACCATCCCCTCCAGCCTATACCAAGCAATTAAATTCCCAACACCATATGGGATATTCAGCATACGCAGAGAATAGCGCATGTCCCGGGAATGCTACCGCATTTCCTTAGACAACACGTCAACCCAACAGAAAAAGACAAAAAAATAGGTATAGCAATCAACGGGGTCGAGGTCGACACAAGGAGGGACCAGGGACGCCATCATGGATCCCGAAATGGTCGAGGCTGCGGATTCGACCATAGAAGACCTCGACCCCATTCAATTGGACCTCAATGACCGTAGAAAAAAGGCTACATCGGCTGCAAATTTTGGGAACGAGGTAAATGCAGTCAATTCTTAATAACTAATGTAGATTTATTTGCCTTCAGCCATACAGATATGCTGGGTATCCCAAAGGAAAATGTCATACACAAACTAAACGTCGACTCATTCCACCCTCAGTACGACAGGTCAAGCCTAAATTCAGCCCCGCCATCAACGATGCAGTCCGCAAAGAGGTGGAGAAACTATTAGAGAATGGCTTCATCAGGGAGTCGAAGTATACTAAGTGGATCGCCAACATAGTGATGGTCAAAGGAGAAATATGGGAAATATCGAATGTGCGTGGATTTCACATACTTGAACAAAGCATGTCCGAAGTATTCATTCCCATTACCCCACATCGACCAACTCATCGACGCAACAGTCGGGCACGAGCTATTGAGCTTCTTGTACGCGTACTCAGTCTATAACCAAATACTTATGGAGAAATAAGACTAGGAGAAGACCACGTTCATCACCCACCAAGGAACGTATTACTATAGGGTCATGCCCAAACGTTTGTGCTGAAAAATACGGGGGCTACATATCAAAGATTGGTTACAAAAATGTTCAAAGACCAGCTCGGCAAGACCATGGAAGTATATATAGATGACATGTTGGTCAAATCCATAAAGGCAGAGGATCACATCGATCATTTGAAGGAAGCTTTCGACATGCTAAGACGGTACGGAATGAAACTGAACTTGGAGAAGTGCACGTTTGGCGTAGCCTCGAGAAAGTTCTTGGGTTTTTTGGTATCACAACAAGGGATCGAGGTCAACCTAGACCAAATCAAGGCTATCGAGGGGATATCGGAACTCTTCACTACCAAGAAGCAAGTCCAAAGGTTGACCGGTCGATTCGCCTCCCTATCGAGATTCATCTCGCATTCGTCTGAAGATGTCACATATTTTTTGGCATACTCAAAAAGGATAACGACCTCTAATAGACTCCCGAGTGTGTCCAAGCACTGCGAGAACTGAAGGCATACCTATCATCACCACCCATGCTTTCAAACCCGAACTTGGGGAGCAACTCCTCGTCTATCTAGCCATCTCCGAAGTAGGGGTAAGTGTATTCCTGACCTGCAAAAACAAAAGGTACGCAATCTCCCATCTATTACATTAGCAAAACACTCGTCGACGATGAGACGAGGTACCCACACCTCGAAAAACTGGCTTTGGCATTGGTCGTAGCTTCATGAAAGCTTAGACCCTATTTCTAGTGCCACCCTATCTCGGTCATTACAACCTTTCACCTGAGGAGCATTTTGCATAAACCCGAGCTATCGTAGAGGCTGGACAAGTGGGCCATCGAGCTAAGTGAGCACGATATCACATACCAGCCACGAACGACGATAAAGTCGCAGGTGCTCGCTGACTTTAGTGCAAAGATAATGCCTGAAGTCGAAAAGGAAGTCGTCCAAGCTTCCCTCCAAACACAAGACCTCTGGGTCCTATACATTGATAGCGCATCCAATGCATCAGGGTCCAGACTAGGACTCGTACTTGAGGTCCCTACATGCCAATATTGCCAGTCCATAAGGTGCCCGGATATGACTAACAACGAGGCCTAGTATGGGGCCGTAATTGCATGGTTGAGGCTAGCACTCAAGTACGGGGCAAAGTAGTTGAAACTCTGCTGTGATTCCCAACTCGTAGTCAACCAAGTCATAGGGACTTTCCAAATCAAGGAACAAAGGTTGCAAAAATATCAGACTGAGATATGCAAGCTATTGTCTGAGTTCGACGAATGCTAGCTTGACCAGATCCCACGTGCGCAGAATGCCGAAGCGGACGACCTCGCCAAATTGGCCGTAGCCACCAAAAGCATCACGGCTGGGGATAAAAGGGTAGTCCACCTCCTCAACTCATCACTAGACCAAATCGAGGTAAGAATAATAAACTTGACTTGGGATTGGCGCAATCGTATTATTGCCTATTTTCAGGACGACACACTCCCAGGCGACAAGAAAAAAGCCAAAAAACTAAGAATGCAAGCAGCTAGGTACGGTCTCCTCCATAGAGACATGTACAAGAGAACTTATGGAGGCCCCCTGGCGAAGTGTCTGGGCCCAAACCAGACCCAGCGCATCCTGGAAGAAGTCCATGAAGGCCATTGCGGTGCTCACTCCGGCAATCGAGCACTACATAGATGCCTTATAGGGGCGGGATACTATTGGCCCACCATGAAAAAGGACGCCTCAGACTTCGTGAGAAAATACGAACAATGCCAAAAGTATACCCCAATGATTCACCAAGAAGGCGAACACCTTTACTCGGTCACATTCCCATGACTGTTCATCAAATGGGGAACGGACATCGTGGGCTCCCTCCCAGCAGGGCGAGGTAATATACGATTCCTTTTTGATTTTAACTAACTATTTCTCTAAATGGGTGGAAGCAGGAGCTTTCGCCAAAATACGGGAAAAGAAGTAATCACCTTTATATAGAGGAACATCATCTGCTGATTCGGCCTACCCAAGGAAATCAACTGTGACAATGGACCTCAGTTTAAAGAAAATCGCTGAATTCTTCGAGAAATGGCATATCAATAGGATACTTTCAGCCCCTTACCACCCAGTGGATAACGGACAAGCAGAGTCCTCCAACAAGTCGATACTAAATATCATGAAGAAAAAGCTGGAGGATGCCAAGGGATTATGGCCGGAAATACTGCCAGAAGTGTTATGGGCATACTGAATAACTCTGAAGACGAGCATAGGAGAGACGCCCTACTCGTTGGTCTACGGGACCGAGGCAGTAATACCAGTCAAAGTCTGAGAACCCAGCCTAAGGTACTCCTATGAAAGCGGTACGGGTAACTATGAGAGTAGAAGGCAGGAACTTGACGAAATCAACGAGCGAAGGGATATGTCGTACATAAGAATGGTCGCCCAAAAACAACAAGCAGAACGTTATTACAATAAGAAAGCAAAGGTCCGTCCGCTTAAAGTCAGGGACTACGTGCTGAAAGCCAAAACTCAAGCGAGCAAAGAACCCCGGGAAGGCAAGATAGGAATAAACTGGGACGGCCCATTCAAAATCACAGCCAAAGCAAACAAGGGTTCATTCCAACTAGAGATAATGGAAGGAAAGCAACTACCAAACAATTGGAACATCAGCCACCTCAAATACTTCAACTTCTAAGAGAAAAGGTGTTCCCCAAGTCGTACTCTTTTTCCCTCACTTGAGTTTTGTCCCATTTGGGTTTTCTCAAGGAGGTTTTTAACAAGGCGGTGAAGGGAACACTTCGAGTCAAAGTACGCGAATGAGAGACTGCTTTTTATTCTTTCATTGCCCGACTTTGCGATACTCTCTAAGTCGAACAATGAAGGGACTAAGTAGACTGGGATTGGGACTAGAACGCCATCCAACACCCAAAACCTGTAACTCCAAGTATGTAACCCAAGCAAAAACGCCGAAGTGATAAGAAACTTACATTTAACAGAACACCTTTTTGTGTTTAAGGTTACGTTCGACCACACTCGAACAACACCTATCGGCCATCGTCCATGTCTACGAAAAGGTTACGTTCGACCCCACTCGAACAACACCTATCGGCCCCTAATCATGATTTAATACTAGGTTGACTACACTCGAATAACACCTATCGGGCCCCGGCTAGAATTTAATACTAGGTTGTGTTCAACCACGCTCGAATAACACACATCGGCCCTCGACCGTGATTTAATGAAAAGGTTATGTTCGACCTCGCTCGGACAAACACCTACCAGCCCTCGGCCACAATTTAAAGAAAGGTTAGGTTCGACCTCGCTCGAACAAATACCTACCAGCCCTCGGCTGCGATTTAACGAAAGGTTATGTTCGACCAAGTTCGAACAAACACCTATCGGACCTCCGCCGCGATTATGTTTGACCAAGTTCAAACAAACATCTATCGGCCCTCGGCTACGAATACGAAAATGTTATGTTCGACCTAGCTCGAACAAACACCTATCATCCCTCAACCGTGATTTAGCGAAAAGGTTATGTTCGACCTCGCTCGAACAAACACCCATCGGTCCTCTACCGCAGCTTAACAAAATGTCAAGATGACCAAGTTCAAACAACACCTACCGACCCTCGGTCAAATCTCAACAAAGGAACACACTCGACCTATATAAACAAAGGGGTGATATGACCCATGAATATTCGGCTCCAAGGCCATGGCCAGCTAAAAGACAATAATGAGAAGGACAAAAAGCGAAATGAGCAAACAACAAATGCAAAAATATACAAGTACATAAAGTAAATCATAGGAATAGAAATAGATACAAGGAATGACTTTGATATTTCATACTTAAATTTTTTACAAAGGCTCTTGAAGACACCGGCAAAAATACACATAAAAGGTTAAAAAGCAAACTACTGGCCATCGCCATTGCAACCTTCAGTGCCCTTGCCAGGTCAGTCATCAACGGCATCACTACCCGAACCACCGATACCTTCACCGTCTCGGCCCCCAACACCCTTTCCATCCTCTCCCGGAGGGTATATGGAATCATACCAGGCCTTATCCTCGAGGCGATCTACAGCATCCCCACCGCCCTCATCTTCCTCACCAGGATGAAAAGTAGTAGGATAATAACTATAAGCAATCTGAGCCTCGCGATCCTTGATATGAGCACCCTCGAAGTCCGCAGCAGAAACGGAGCCCACTACATGCAACTCGCGAGGCAAGTCCAGTCGGCTTCGGCGTGAATCCACTTTTGGTACAAATCACAAGGAATGTTGGGGAAGACGGAAGCCGCAGGTGAAGAAGGTCGTTCAAGTAGTTTAGCATTCTCGGCCTCCAAAGCAGTAACCCGATCATAAAGATCAGAGGTCTCTTTCTCCAACTCCCTAATCCTTTCATCGAGCCGCTCTTCTTTAAGCCTTGCCATTGACAAGTCAATTTCTCGTTTGGAATGGACAGTTCGGATCACCACCGTAAGGGAATCCTTCCTTCTCAAAACCTCCGGCCAAGTGAACTCCACCTTCTCTAGCTCCTCCTTCTTCTCGGCGACCTCACCACTAAGTGCCTCCGCCTTGAATTGATACTCCTCAATCTAGCCTCGCAACGAGACTATCTGAGCTTGGAGATCACTGCACTGGGCTTCTACCCCCGTCTAAGCTCGAGCCCTTCCTCTTTACTCCTCAACGTCCTTTCCAGGATGCTACACTTCCCAACTACCTGCACCAGCTCCTCATCTCTTTCCTTTAAGTCCTCCCTCAGTTGGCACACATCGCCGCTTTCGTGGAGCCAACACCAAAGCTCCCAGTACTTCTCAAGGCATTTGAAGTACTTATCCTTCAACTTCACATAAATATCTTTACGTCTCTGCTCCCTACGAGAACTTTCAATATTCAGGACGACCGTCTGCAAAATGAACAAAGGGAGTTAGAGCCTACGAAAAAGCAAAGCATAAGGAAAATAATGGACAACAAATGTACTTACCTGAAGGGCGAGACTAGAAATGTTATTTGACAGGGTATTATCATTCATAGCCCTAAGGTTTGTACCCTCAATTTCAGAACAAAGAGGGTCGGGGGAGGGGACTATCTCCTCGGTGTTCACAAGAAGGTTACTATCCATCGGGATCGCAATATTCCTTGAACCCCTTCCAACCTCACTTCGAGTTGAGTTAGACCCCCATCGATCATCCTCAACTCGTCCATATCCATGTCGTAGTTGGATCCAATATCCTCCTCTACAACAGCCTTCTTTCTATCATCAGTCGAAGAAGGCACGTCCGCCGCGACCCTAGAAGATAAGGCCTCCTCGTGCCCCGGAAGAGCAGGGCTGTTATTCTGCACCACGCCCTCGATCGCGTCCCCCGCGGATGTATGCCCATTTCCTCCAAGTGAGAGGCCTAGAGACTTACCTTAAGGCTCTCTCCAATATGTACTATGTTCGTTTCTCGAAGGACAAAGCCACAACCTCCCACATCAACGGTCATCGGCTCCATTCCCCCCGTATCTACGACTCCCCTTTTATGAGGTATTAGACCACCATCATAAGGAGAGATGTCGTCCTCATCAACTAATGAGTAGAGTTGGGGGCAGGATTTGCGGATAGAATGGAGACGGGCTATCAAACTACAACAGCAGAAGTTTAAACTGATACGGACGATGTAGAAGTTGCAACAGGAGTCGAAGCCGACAATGCAGTGGCCGCCTTTCAGAATGATGGCATTGGTGCCTGGTGTAACGACCCAACTAGTCGTTTTGACTTTTAGAACCTTTTTCCCCTAAATAAGACTCCCCGTCACCGAAAAAGAAATCGGCCACTAACGCAGAAAAAAAAATCCCAAAGGAGCCGATTCACTCTTCCCACTTTTGCCTATTGCCACCACAACTTCCCCAAAAATCAGAGACTCTCAAAACATATAATTTCCCAAGTTCAAACATACGTACACACACATAAAGGGGAGGACAAAAGGGAGATTGGAAATGGGGGAGTTAACTTACTGGAGGAACTATTAGCAGAAGGAAGGAGCAGAAGCTAGAAATGACATTTGAAGAAGAAAGAGAGGGATAGAAACACAGAAAACATTAACCAAATCAAACTCTTTTCAGATCTCATGAATCTAGTCGCCGATAACTCCTTTCTCATTTCCTTTTGGAAAATTTTCTATTCAAACTCTTAATTCATATCTCTTTCCTTTTTACCTTACTTCTTTCCTTAATTCTTCCCCTCGTCAAGTCCGTAACAAAATTGATTTACCTCAATTTGGAGCAAGGATATTAGCTCCATCTTTGGCTAAGATCGCTATCGCGCTAGAGGATTCGTATGCTTGTCGACATTTCGGCATCCTCATTTTAATTTGTGTATGCTTGGACTGCTCGACTGCTACAAGCATTCTGCTCGAAAGCGTAGAGTCCGATTGAAGGTCATAATTTTGCTAATTATTCGATTTTGGTGAGGTTCCATCCGTCGAGTTTCGATTCCGAGTCCCTGTTCATGGCTCAAGGATTTGGGAGGCAATATTTCAGATTTTATTTGGAAAATATATACGAGTTTCAGATTTTTCGGCATTGAATTGAGACTTTAACGCGACATTACGATCGGGAAGTGGGCTTTGAGACAAGGTAAGTCTCTTGTCTAACCTTGTAAGGGGGAATTTATACCATAGGTGATTTAAATTAATAATTGTTGCTAATTGTGGGGCTACGTACGCACGAGGTGACGAGAGTCCATGCGTAGCTACTATTTATGCTAAAGTCTGGGTAGTTTAGGACTCAAATCATAAATTATGTATGTTAATTGTATTCTTTATTTAATTAATGTATTTGAACTATATTGTGAATTGCTAGGGAAGATAGTAAAAGATTGAAATCTCATATACTTGAATTTTTGTATAATTTAATTAATTATTTAAAGAAATTGTACATCATCTTGCATTAATCTTATAATATATATATATATCCTCATTCCAGAGGTACATAAGAAAATGTCCTCCTTTCTTATGGAGCGGGCCGAACGCCTTGACAGTATATGTGCATCTATGGATCGCGCCGCACGTCCTTCGACAGTGTACACGACATTCTGGATCAGGTCGTACGATCTCGGCAGAAATCGTGCCTAATAATAATAATTACACGATACCTTGATATTTTAATTGCAGCTTGTGAAGTTAAATAAATTGAGAATTTTTGTATTTGAAGGAATTTAATTATTTCTGCTGATTAAAGAACATTATTGTTAATTCTATACATCATGTTGATTTAAATATTTCTATTTTTATTTTATTTATTATTATTGACTCTTAGCGAGTGTCAAAGTCGACCTCTCGTCACTAGCTCTTCGAGATTAGGCTTGATACTTACTGGGTACACATTGTTTACGTACTCATGCTACACTTGCTGCACTTTTTGTGCTAGACCTGAGACAGGTGCTATAGTTGGACCGATCAGCGTGCACCCACGTTATCGAGAGGCTTAGTGGTGAGCTGCCTTTCTGAGCTATTCTGCAGAAACTAGTGCCTCTTCTTGAAATTTTATTCTGTCTATTTCATTTCAGATAGTATTTAGAATTTTTATATAATCTACTAAATGCTCATACACTTGTGACACCAGGTCTAGGCACACACTAGTAGAATTTTTGGATTTAATTTTGTTCCTATATTTTTTTTTAATTTACCAGATCTTTTTATATTGTCTTAATTCTTGCAAGTTATAAGAGATTAATTACTCGGTTAATTTTTTTAAAGAGTGAAATATGTGTTTAAATCACTAGTTGGCTTGCCTAACTGTAGTGTTGGGTGCCATCACGACCTATAGGTAAAATTGGGTCGTGACAACATGGTATCAGAGCACTAGGTACACGTAGGTCTCACAAGTTATGAGCAGGCCTAATAGAATCTTGCGGATCGGTATGGAGACGCATGTACTTATCTTCGAGAGGCCATAGGGTGTTAGGTAACTACCCCCATCTTCCATCGTGCAATTGATGTAAAACTAAATATATTTCTCTTATTCTCTCATAGATGGTGAGAACGCGCTCTAATGAGGTTCCACACCAGGGAAGTGCTACTCCCCATGTTGTTAGAGGCCGAGGTAGAGGGAGGGCTCCGGCCCGTGGTAGGGGACGAGGACGTCCCCGAATAGTTCTAGTTATGCCACCAGTGAGTCCAACAGAGGATCCCATTATTGAGGAACAAGGCGAAGTGCCCGTGGCATAACCAGCTCCGGTGGATTTCACGTCTACACCGGGATTCTAGGAGGTCATGGGCCGTATGATGCAGTTCATGGACACTATAACTTAGGTCGGTTTATTTTCGGCAGACCCAGCCACATCTCAAGCGGGCGGGGGAGCACAGACCCCTACCGCACAGGCTCATGGGTATGTAGTTGTTGTATATCAGACCCAGGGTGCACTACCCGTCGGTGGAGCCCAACCAGTGGCAGCAGCTACACCTGAGCCCTGGCCAGCTACGGCCGCCGAGCCGCAGAAGCTACTAGACAGATGGACTAGACTACATCCTCCTGTCTTTGGGGGTGAGCGATATGAGGATCCCTAGGACTTCATTGATCGGTGCAGGGACAGACTGCACAACATGAGGATATTAGAGTCTCATAGGGTAGACTTTGCTACTTTTTAGCTGGATGGCAGGGCCCGTAGATGGCAGAAATCTTATCTTCTTAGCAGACCATCAGATTCTCCTCCCATGACTTGGGACAGGTTCACCCGTATTTTCCTGGACAGGTATATTCCACCCTCCCGGAGGAAAGAGCTGCGGTTTCAGTTTGAGCAGCTCCAGCAGGGTCATATGTCAGTGACCGATTATGAGGCGAGGTTCTCTAAATTATCTCGCCATGCACTTATGATACTCCCTATTGAGGCAGAGAGAGTGCGGAGGTTTGTTGTGGGTTTACATACTGGCATTCAGGCCACTATGGCCCGAGAGGTTGAGATGGGGACTTCTTATGAGTTGGTTGTGGAGATAGCCTGAAGGATTGAAGGTGTGCGTCAGCATAGCCGAGAGCAGGTCATGAGAAATAAGTGGTTTAGATATTCTGGAGAGTTCAGAGGTGCTCCGTCTGGGGGTAGAGGTCAGTTCGTGAGAGGGCAGTCCAGCAGGCCCCCATATCCAGCACCACCATTTCCTCGGGGTGCCCTAGTGCGACCTTATTTCAGTGATATGCCAGAGAGTTCTTATCTCCCATCAGCTATTCAGGGTTCTTCCAGTGGGTTTCAGGTTCCCAGGGTCAGACTTCTAATCAGCAGCCCATCTCACTGAGAATTTATTACGAGTGCGGGGATCTCAGTCACATGCGGAGATTCTACCCCAGGCTTCGGGGTAGACCAGTGCAGCAGGGTCAGCAGCCTATGATTACCGCACCAGTTGCTCTACCAGCCGTCCGACCACCCAGAGGTGGAGGGCAGGTGGGTAGAGGCCGTCCTAGAGGTGGAGGCCAACCAGTTGGCGCTCTAGCTCGGTTCTATGCTTTTCCGGCCAAACCAGATGTAGAGGCCTCAGATGCAGTGATTACATGTATTATTTCTATTTGCAGCAAAGATGTCTCCATATTATTTGATCCAAGGTCTGCATATTCCTATATGTCATCTCTATTTGCTCATTTCCTGGGTGTTTCTCGTGAGTCATTGAGTACTCCTGTTTATGTGTCCACTCTTGCGGGTGATTCTATTATTGTGGATCAGATCTACCGGTCATGCATTATTACATTTTGTGGTTATGAAACTAGAGCAGATCTTCTACTGCTTGAGATGACTGACTTTGAAATTATTCTGGGCATGGACTAGTTATCTCCATATTATACCATCGTAGATTGTCATGCCAAGACTGTTACCTTGGCTATTCCAGCATTGCCTAGGCTGGAGTGGAAGGGTTCGTCTGTTAGTGCATTTAATCAGGTTATTTCTTTTATGAAGGCTCGGCACATGGTTGAGAAGGGTTGTTTGGATTATCTAGCCTATGTTTGGGATACTACTGTAGAGACTCCGACTATTGATTCAGTGCATGTAGTTCGGGAGTTCTCTGACGTATTTCCTTCAGATCTTCCAGGCATGCCACCTGAACGTGATATTGATTTCTGTATTGACTTGGATCCAGATACCCAGCCTATATCTATCCCACCGTATCACATGGCTCCAAAAGAATTGAAGGAATTGAAAGAACAACTTGAAGAGTTACTAGCCAAAAGGGTTCGTTAGACCGAGTGTATCGCCTTGGGGTGCACCGGTATTATTTGTGAAGAAGAAGGATGGTACTATGTGGATGTGTATCGATTATCTACAATTGAACAAAGTCACTAATAAGAACAAGTACCCATTGCTGCGTATTGATGATCTATTTGACCAGTTTCAAGGTGCTAGGGTGTTCTCTAAGATCGACTTGAGGTTGGGGTACCATCAGTTAAAGATTCAGGATTCGGATGTTCTGAAGAGTACTTTTCGAACTAGATATGGTCATTATGAGTTTTTGATGATGTCCTTCGGTTTGACTAACTCCTCGACAGCGTTCATGGATTTGATGAATAGGGAATTCCGGCCATATATTGATTCGTTTGTTATTGTCTTCACTGATGATATTTTGATCTACTCGCGCAGTAAGGAGGAACACGAGCAGCATATGAGATTGGTGCTTCAGACGCTGCAAGAACAAAAGCTATATGCTAAGTTCTCTAAATATGATTTTTTGCTAGATTCTGTAGCATTTTTGGGGCATATTGTATCGGGCGAGGGTATTAAAGTTTATCCCAAAAAGGTCAAGGCAGTTCAGAATTGGCATCGTCCCACTTCAATGACTGAGATCAGGAGTTTTCTAGGTTTAACAGGTTATTATCGTCGGTTTGTGGAGGGTTTTTCATCTATTGCAGCACCTTTGACTAAATTAACCCAGAAGGGTTCTCCGTTTCGATGGTCTGATGATTGTGAGGTGAGTTTTCAGAAGCTCAAGACAGAATTGACTACAACACCAGTGTTAGTGTTGCCTTCCGGTCGGGGATGTATATAGTGTATTGTGACGCTTCACGCGTTGGTTTGGGTTGTGTATTAATGCAGGAGGGGCGAGTTATTGCATATGCTTCACGTCAGTTGAAACCCCACGAGAAGAATTACCTCGGTACATGATTTGGAGTTAGCTACAATTGTTCACGCTCTTAAGATTTTGAGGCATTATCTTTATGGGGTGTCTTGTGAAGTTTACACTGATCATCGCAGTTTGCAGCATTTGTTCAAGCAGAGGGACCTAAATTTGAGGCAGTGCACATGGCTTGAGTTACGAAAAGATTATGATATTACCATCCTGTATCATCCGGGCAAAGCAAATATAGTTGCAGACACCTTGAGTAGAAAGGCGGAGAGTATGGGTAGTTTGGCTTTCATTTCAGCAGAGGAGAGGCCATTAGCTTTGGATATTCAGTCCTTGGCTAACACACTTGTGAGGCTGGATATTTCAGAGCCCAGCCGAGTTCTTACGTGTGTTGTGGCCCAGTCTTCACTATTTGAGCAACTCAAGGCTTGCCAGTATGATGATCCACACTTAATGGTTCTTCGAGAAACGGTACTACGGGGTGGTGCCAAGGAAATTACTATCGGCGCGGATGGTGTTCTGTGACTCCAGGATCGTTTATGTATCCCTAATGTGGATGGACTGAGGAAAAGGATTTTAGAGGAGGCACACAGTTCTCGGTATTCTATTCATCCAGGTGCTACGAAGATGTATCGTGACTTGAGGCAGCATTATTGGTGGCGGAGGATGAAAAAAGACATAGTTGAGTATGTAGCTAGGTGTCTAAATTGCCAGCAAGTTAAATATGAGCACTAGAGGTCAGGTGGCCTACTTCAGCAGATGACTATACTATAGTGGAAATGGAAACACATTACTATGGACGTTGTAGCTGGGTTACCGCGGACCTTGCGGAAGTTTGATGCAGTTTGCGTCATTGTCGACACACTTTATTCCAGTTGTGACTACGTATACTTCGGAGAGGTTGGCCCAGATTTATATTCAGGAGATAGTTCGGTTTACACGGTGTGCCAATTTCCATCATATCAGATAGAGGCCCTCAGTTTACTTCACATTTCTGGAGAGCAGTACATAGTGAATTGGGGACCCGTGTAGAGCTCAGCACAGCCTTTCATCCACAGACCGGCGGGAAGTCGGAGCGGACAATTTAGATTTTGGAGGATATGCTTAGGGCATGTGTGATTGACTTTGGAGGTCAGTGGGATCGTTTCTTGCCTTTGGCCAAATTTGCTTATAACAACAGTTACCAATCCAGCATAAAGATGGCTCCATTTGAGGCTTTATATGGTCGACGATGTCGTTCGCCCATCGGATGGTTTGAGCCCGGTGAGGCTAAGTTTTATGGTACTGATTTAGTAAAAGATGCCTTAGAAAAGGTAAAGTTAATTTAGGAGTGACTTCATTCAGCACAGTTCAGACAGAAGAGTTACGCGGATCAGAAAGAACGTGAAATATCATTTATAGTAGGTGAGAAAGTTCTCTTGAAGGTTTCGCCGATGAAGGAAATCATGAAATTTGGGAAGAAGGGCAAGTTCAGCCCAAGGTTTATAGGCACATTTGAGGTGTTGAGACGAGTTGGGGAGGTTGTTTATGAGCTTGCTTTGCCTCCCAATCTATCAGGAGTTCATCCGATTTTCCATGTATCTATGCTCCGAAAGTATTATGCCGACCTGTCACATGTGTTAGACTTCAGTACAGTTCAACTAGATAAGAGCTTGGGTTATGAAGAGGAGCCAGTTGCCATTGTTGATAAACAGGTTCGCCAATTGAGGTCCAAGAAGATTTCTGCGGTAAAAGTCTAGTAGAGAGGCCAACCAGTCAAGGAAGCGACTTGGGAGGCTGAGGAGGACATGCAGAACAAATAGCCACATTTAATTAGTACTCCAGGTATAATTCTAAACCCATTCGAGAACGAACATTTTTTTAATAGGTGGAGAATATAACGACCCAACCGGTTGTTTTGACTTTTAGAACCCCGTTTTCCTAAATAAGACTTCCCTTCACCAAAAAAGAAATCGGTCACTAACGCAAAAGAAAAATCCCAAAGGAGCCGACTCACTCTTCCCACTTTTGCCTATTGCCACCACAACTTCCCCAAAAATCAGAGACTCTCAAAACATATAATTTCCCAAGTTCAAACATACGCACACACATATAAAGGGGAGGACAAAAGGGAGATTGGAAATGGGGGAGTTAACTTACTGGAGGAACCATTAGCAGAAGGAAGGATCAGAAGCTAGAAATGACATTTGAAGAAGAAAGAGAGGGATAGAAACACAGAAAACATTAATCCCAAATCAAACGCCGGCAACTCCTTTCTCGTTTCTTTTTGGAAAATTTTCTATTCAAACTCTTAATTCATATCTCGTTCCTTTTTGCCTTACATCTTTCCTTAATTCTTCCCCTCGTCAAGTCCACAAAATTGATTTACCTCAATTTTGAGCAAGGATATTAGCTCCATTTTTGGCTAAGATTGCTATCGCGCTAGAGGATTCGTATGCTTGTCGACATTTCGGCGTCCTCATTTTAATTTGTGTATGCTTGGACTGCTCGACTGCTACAAGCATTCTGCTCGGAAGCGCACAGTCCGGTTGAAGGTCATAATTTTGCTAATTATTCGATTTTGGTGAGGTTCCATCCATCGAGTTTCGATTCCGAGTCCCTGTTCGTGGCTCAAGGATTTGGGAGGCAATATTTCAGATTTTATTTGGAAAATATATACGAGTTTCTGATTTTTTGGCATCGAATTGAGACTTTAACGCGACATTGCAATCGGGAAGTGGGCTTTGAGATAAGGTAAGTCTCTTGTCTAACCTTGTAAGGGAGAATTTACCCCATAGGTAATTTAAATTAATAATTGTTGCTAATTGTGGGGCTACGTACGCACGAGGTGACGAGAGTCCGTGCGTAGCTACTATTTATGCTAAAGTCTGGGTAGTTTAGGACTCAAATCATGAATTATGTGTATGTTAATTGTATTCTTTATTTAATTAATGTATTTGAACTATATTGTGAATTGCTAGGGAAGATAAGATTGAAATCTCATATACTTGAATTTTTGTATTAATTAATTAATTGTTAAAAGAAATTATGCATCGTCTTGTATTAATCTTATAATATATATCGTCATTCCGGAGGTACATAAGAAAATGTCCTCCTTTCTTGTGGAGCGGGTCGAACGCCTCGGCAGTATATATGCATCTATGGATCGCGCTACACGTCCTTCGGAAGTGTACACGACACTCTGGATCGGGTCGTACGGCCTCGGCAGAAATCGTGCCTAATAATAATAATAATTATACGATACCTTGATATTTTAATTGCAGTTGGGAATTGTCGTATTTGAAGGAATTTAATTATTTCATTTGGTTAAAGAAAATTATTGTTAATTCTATACATCATGTTGATTTAAATATTTCTATTTTTATTTTATTTATTATTATTGACCCTTAGTGAGTGTCAAAGTCGACCTCTCGTCACTACCTTTTCGAGACTTGATACTTACTGGGTACACGTTGTTTACGTACTCATGCTATACTTGCTGCACTTTTTGTGCAAGACCTGAGACATGTGCTATAGTTGGACCTATCAGCGCGCACCCACGTTATCGAGAGGCTTAGTAGTGAGCTGTCTTTCTGAGTCGTTCTGCAGCAACTAGTGCCTCTTCATGAAATTTTATTCTATCAATTTCATTTCAAACAGTATTTAGAATTTTTGTATAATCTACTAGATGCTCATACACTTGTGACACCCGGCTTCTCTGAGAACCCCTGCATGAGAAAAAGACTGCGTGAAGTTAGCAAAGAGAATCCGTACCTAATAGGAAATGGAGAGGCCACGATCAAGGAAAAGAAATTACCATTCGAAGGGAGGGCAGGATCGAATTTCTTGAAAAAACTTTGGCCAATCACGGATCCCTACGATATGAGGAGGGAGCCGCTTGACCCAATCAGAAATATGAGCTTCCAAAGGAGGAGGTGAAGTCTTGGCTGCAAAAGAAGAAGGCGGGAAGTCAAAATTCAGGACCGAACACGGGAAAGGAATCAGTCCCTTACGAGTATAGTTTCAAGTATCAGGAAAGCCGTTGACATTGGCCACAACGTCCTTAGTTCTGGGAAAAACAAGTTGAACCAGAATTGACGATTGGCCTTGGTGTCCATCTTCACCACCAAGCATTTTCCTCCAAGGTGGCGAAGGTTCAGCATCATTCCCTGATAAAAACTAGGGGCGAATAAGTGTATTAAGTGTCACAACGTCAATTCGACCCCGTCCAGTTCGGAAAACTTTGTGAGCATCTTTATAATTTTATAAACGTACGACGCGAGCTGAGCAGGACAAACGCATTAGTGACAACATAACTCTTCCACCAGCGGAAGGCGAGGGAAAGAATAACCGACTTGGAAGGGGTAGGCGTAGAGGGCATAATACCTAGGATGATGGACTTGTACCATATTTGTCATGACCCAAATCCGCGTGACCGTCACTCGGCACACTACCCGACCCGAGTGAACCAACCCTTATGTCAAGACCAAGTATAATTGCGGAAGCCAATTAAAAATCTTATACATTTTCAAATCAAGTCACAACATATTTTTCATTTCCAAAATCATAGATGAAACTTTTCATAAAAATAATATAATCAAAATAAATAATTATTCCTTTATGCATGACATCCACAATCATATTTTTACAATCTATCACAACTATCTATGGAGCATCTATACCAAATAACAGAACCAACACTTGGAGTAATTCCAACAAAAGAAAAAAAGAATATACATGATAGCTACCACGAAATAAAAGCGGTGCTTCATAATACCTCGGAAAGAGAGTCATCCTAGCCCTGACCGCATGCCACGTATCATACATCATCCTGAAATATGTAAAGTAAGCGGGACCCTAGAGAAGGACCCCTAAGGGCTGAGTACACCATAACAGTACTCAATAAGTGTTATAGATTCTCTCTAACTTATCAATTCATGATCCTTGCCATTTTAAATAAAAAGACAAGTAAAATATAAACCATAATATAAACTTTTAAAATGTTTACATCAATCCAAGATTTTGGATAAAACCATACCAAATCATTCCATTTGTTTTAAGTCATTGAAATCACTTTTGGCTCCTTAGGCCTAAACATAAAAAAACCATCTTTACCTTTCACTGGGAGTACTATACCATCACCGATATAAGAAGGTCAACTAGTTAATGTACCTAGCGGCAAGTATCATATACCCTACTTGCTCAGGTCGTCTCATTGTAGTGCCGTACGAATCGACTCATCCATGCTAGTAATAGCACAAAATAGTACTCTCTCGAGGGAGATCACTCTGCCGTAGTCTATACCACAAAGTGACCATCTACGCCTACACCGGCACGTGTAGTTTCATGACAGCGAACATAATATATCCGAAGTCAATCTCGGTGAACATAAGTAACTCCCAAAATATTTAATACTTCAAAAATATATTCATAGCATAGTAGCTTCAAATGATCTATTTTTATCAACTCATAGCATTTATAGAAAATCTAAATCATTTGAACAAAAATTAAATAAACAACCTTTTACATGCTAAGGCCTTTAGCAATTTAACATCAATTTTTAAAAGATACCACAAGTGCTATTATGTTCGTCAATTTTTAAAAGAAATACTTTCCATAAAAATTTATCTTTAGCACTCAAATATGTATACTCTTGTCAATACGTAAGTTTTGATAAAAACTTATAAGATTTACCTTGAGTGTCATTCTGCCAACAAGGTTTAAAATAAAATTTTATAAAATGGTATGACACTATATATGCAACATATTATTCTAGTACATGGAGACATCCAAACTTTTTTGTCCACACAAGCACGAAAGCACATTTGCAAACAACTTAAGTATTAACTTGAAACATGCTTTTAGAGAAAGTCCCTCAAAAAGAGTAAGTTTTAATCAACTTACCTCGCTTTCGCTTTATTAACATTCACAAGCTTTCAATCCTCTTCCATCATTCCAATGTTGATTAAAATACTCAAACATCACCAACAAGTCGATATCTACAATTAGATATCCTAATTACATCAATAAAAAGACCTAAGATATTGATCAATAACCATATATGGCTAATAAGTTGGCTACAAGCCTCCAACAACTCAAATCGCCAAATAGATTTACAAGCTAGACCATTCAACTTCACTCTTATATTTTAATACCCATTCGAAATCATTAATGATATTGCATAAATTGTCCAATGCCACCAAATTACTATTCATCATCTTTCATAATCAACACTTACAAAATATACAATTCGGGTGATTACTTAGTTGATCACTTCCAACTTTTGCTAACAAATAACTCCATAGGTTCATTGTATTCATCAATTTCATCGCCAAGATTAATACTCATCTTCTCTCTTATTTTCTCAAAAGTACTATTCATGCCATGAACTAGAGTTTTATAATCCAATCTTTCAACCATTAAAACTTATAACAAACGCTTCAAATACTTCTAACCACTCATAATAAACGAGTTTGAAGCATTGAAATTACCTCTAGTAGCTTAATCTTGAAAAATCACAATTTTGGTTATTTTAGTGTTCTTGACGATTTGATGATGAAATCTAGCATTTGGATGCAAGAATGATATTAGAACTCATGTATATTGAGTAAGAATCAATCCAAAATATCATTAATAACTTACCTTGGTTGATTGGACTTGATTTGAACTTAAAATCGCCCCTTCACCTCAAGAACCCTAACCCCCAATACTCAAAATACTCTCTTCCCCCGACTTTGTATTTATAGGCCCAGATTTCTGGGTTTCGGACGCGGCCTCGGATGCTTCGCATCCCCAGTTCACTCCTCTTCGAAGCTCGGATACAGACCTGGATGCTATGGTAGCACTTCACAACCAACCTTTCTTTCGGACGCGGCCCCGAATGCTTCGATCCACAGTTCACTCATCTGCCAACCTTTGGTAATTTGGTCATAACTTCTTGTAGGAATGTCCAAATGACAAACGGTTTGAAGTGTTAGAAACTAGACTCGAAGATATTTCATTTGATAGGTTTTTAATCACACAACTCCTTATATATGTGTAGATATTATCATCCAAAGTTAGATCTTATGCGTACTCATTTGAAACTTTAGTCTATCATATAATTTCCAACTTGATTTATCCCAAAGGCTATCCTTATGCCCTATATCACTTCAAATATGCCTCGTACACTTATTATCATATCCAATAAATATCCATCATATTAATAGTTCTCGTCTGCACATACAATAATATAATTAGCACACATTAACTTTCTTAAATGCGCTTAAGTATTTCAAAAATTTTCCGGGGGTGCTACAGTGTCCCCTCCATCCGGGATCAACTTAACATGATTAGTAAGACTGAATTTGGATTTATGCTCCGCTAATTCTTTTATCGTCATCACTGATCGATAAGCTCCAAGCGCGGCCTCTGGAGATTTGGTGAAATCGGATCTGGAGTCAGGGTTGCGTGAGATTATTTCCCCCGCTGACGGGAAAGTGTTCGCCTCAATGGTGGCGAAAACGCTCTCTCCATGGGAGTCAAACACCACCGCCAAGGGAGCAACATGACTCCTTTCGCCAGCATTAGAAGATACATTAGACATGATTCGATGAAGTGAAGGAGAGTAACAAACGAGAGGGGATGAAGAACAATATAGGTCACTGAAAAAGAGAAAAAATTTGGAGAAGAAGAGAGCAAGAGAAAGGTATGATGTTTCGAAGCATTAGAGAGTTTAAACTCTAAAATCGGGTTCAAAGATCTCTATTTATAAAGATCATGGCAACGAAACCGAAATGGTTTATCATGATTAGCGCCGGAACCGAAGCAGAGGGACTAAACAGAGGTCACACACAAAATAAAGCAAAGCATCGAGAATATGTGCCATAATGATGGATGGCATCATGACGTCATCCTAACCCGTGGACAACATAACTCCAGCAAATCACCTGGGAAATTCGAAGCATTTGAAATGTTCAGCTCACAGAAGGCCACGTCGCTTGCTCACCATAATAACCACGATCCGTGTAGTCCACTCGATCAGCTCAACCACCACCAACATGATCCGCTCATCGAACCCTCTCGCGAAGCCGGCCTCAATGAGCGGAGGGACTAACTGTATGGGTCAAAATCTATCTCTAGGATACTTAAATCAAAATGGCATTGGTAACACATTCCCAGGCCGACACATGTCGATGTGAGCTAATTAACAACGAAGGCTTTGGTTGAAGAGTTAGCGAAAACTGGAGTCGAGGAGTCGTCAAAGATCGAGACCGAGGTCGAATATCCTTGGTAGAGTTATACCGACTAGTTTCAAGATAGGACATTAAAGAGAATATTCTAGAGGATATTCTCTGTACTTGTACTATAGGGTTTTTAGAAACATGTTCCCTATAAATAGAAAGAGACACAAACATAGGGGACATAAAATATTCATTTTTGTAAAAAAATACTTTGACTTTAGAAAGATAAAATTGGGTCTCATCACAAGCACACAAAAATAATATTTTCACTAAGATTCTTACTTACATTTTTCCGCTGGATTTGAGAATATCTCGGACACTCAAAGGAATATTCATCATTCTCGATTGTCAGAAGGAATTCACATAAATGCTATTTATTGATGTTCATCACTATTTAATGCCATATTGCTTTTGTTTGGGTTCTTAAATATTAACTATTGTACGTTGTCATAGCTTTTGGGACAGATCTACATGATATTTATCACAGTTCCAAGAATTTCGTCTTTAGGATATTATTTATAACTGAGATTAACCTTCATTTATATAAATTTAATTAGTTGAACCAAGATCTATATTTTTGATCAAACAATTTGGTGCCGTCTGTAGGGATTTCTTAGTTAATTTTTTAGTTTCCTTTAGATCTACAACTAACACAAGTCCCTAACATCACAAAGCCTAAGATCTTTTTCTTTCCTTGTACGTACAAAAACCTACATGGCATGTATCTAAGGAGAAAGGACGAGGGTAATGGGGGATCTCCCTAACAACCTTATGAATGCTACCAACGAGAGTTCTGAAACCCTAGGCGAAGACATGACGCCCACTGCCTTCCCTGGGCGCGAGAGGTCTCCTTCCCCCAATTGTAGCATAACAAAACCCAACGGAAAAAGGAGCTTCCACGTCCACAGAAGAAGGGATACCACCAGCTATGAAGAAGCTCCTCGAGGCGTGGCTGACTGATACGCTGGTGAGCGTGCTCAACAGGTCCACTCCATGCACGACTATAGAAACCGCAGGGCATAGCACGGTGCAACGAGCAGACGAACAATGTGACCGGCCGAACCCTCCAACAACAAGTATAACTCACAATATTACTAACAGTGCAGGTGACAGTGCCCTCGTTGTCGTTCTAAAGAGGATGGAGGAAATGGAGAATGAAAATAAAGTACTCCGAGACCAGATGAAAGAACACCAGGAACAAGTCGACAAGATACGAGGCGCCCCTAAGTTGTTACCAAAAAAGGACGCCGGTGGGTTCGTAGAACAGTCATACAGTGACGCAGCAGCCCCATATGCCATACCGAACACCTTCAAAAATAGTGTAACTAAATCCCCTAATTTAATGCACTAATCATGAAATGTATATAATTTGTAAGTAATCCTTATTTAGGGCGGATAATATACAAAATTAGGTTAATTTTGGTAAATAAGTTTCAAATATTGTATAATAAGGAAAAAATCCAAACAAATTAATTGAAGAATTGCTTTATTGATTTTTCCCATTTTAGAATGTTTACTTTGATCAAATCATTTGATTTGACACCTTAACTAAAAGTGATGCGTATTGTTAATGTTTTCAACTTGCATTTAAGAAAGGAAAAGGGGTCACATTTGTTCTTTTATTTTCGAAAATTGTTTACATTTAGCCGTTGTTACACTATGGGAACAAATATACTTCTAGTATTAGTAAGATTCTAATTTTTGCCCCAACTCTGACGGAAACCCCCAATCCACCAAATTAATATTTTATATATTTTCTATGTTGATCAATATAAAAAAAACTAAGCAAGTCCATTAAATTGGAGTCTTTTATTGAATAAATCTGCATTAGCGTGCATGAGCAGTTACAAGAATACATTGGGAGAAGCTGATTGAAAGGTGTGGCTTTTTTTCAAAATATTTTAAAAATAAAAGAAAGTTAACCGTAGCTATGTATTAATGCTAATTGATCCATGTATTAATAAGTTGATCATTTAGGCCTCATTTGTTTTTTGTTTTTTAAGATTAACACTTCCGAAACTAAATACATATTTGAATATCAAGATGTGTATTAAGATTAAGATATTTGAATCTGAATACATTTCTGAATATTAAAATGTGTATTAAATTTTGAATACTAAATGATTAAGACTGTTTGTTTTTCTAACATCTGAATGTGTAAAATTTATCTTTATTTAAAAATTAATAAACATAAAATTCAAATAAAATACTGATTAATATATATATATATATATATATATATATCACGCCCCAAACCTGGGGAGGTGTGGCTGGCACTAGGTGTTGTATTGACCAGAGCGAACCACTCTGTAACTCATGATCATTCGACGAAAACTAGAACATACATAGACCGACTTGGCTGAACTGATTCTTTGTGTAACTATCATGGGACAACATAGCCACAACTCGTACTGTGTAATTGTGAGTGGGCAAGTGTTGTATCAGCGAGCCATCGTACTCAAAACATGAATACACACAGGCCGTCAAGGCCTCTGTCATGTTGTATATACTGAACCTATGTCTACAAATCCTCTAAGAGTATTTGACATCAAAATAGAGTCAGGACAGGACACTTACCTACCCATAAGTGTATATATACATAGGACAGTCTTATAACCTTTAGACTCGGCTATACTCCGGATGAAATGGAGTTTTGCCAATCCTCAGCTAGATATCAACTCTATCTATGATAATAGCCTACCAAACTGGATACCTGAACCTCCAGGCATGAATGCAGTGCCCCGACTATGGGACATTAGTACAAAGAAATGTACTAAGTATGTAAGGCAGATAACATATGAATAACTGAACTAAAACTGAACTGACATGTATATATGATATACTGAAAGTAATTTGGAGGGTCAATGAAATCCTGGAATCATACTTACCTTATTCTGACTCATAACATATCTAAGTATTGAACAATCCAACTTACCTTACAAAGGATGTAGACTGAAAAAGGGAAGGCTCTGTTGGCCGAGAACATCTAATGTCACGACTGTCGTATATACATCTAATTCGTGTCATAATATACCTGAACTTGTTTCTATATGCTATCCGTACTGAAAACCATCATATTATGGAACTTCATCTATAACATATTGCTCTCCATCATACCTTGTATCTGAATACTTACCTCAGATAGATCAAACATCTCTAGGGTTATACTGAAACATAAAAGTGGCACTTACGCGTTTCATAATAGATCGTCCATAAGGCTCAATCTTAAACATGAATAACCAATGGATCGTACGCGTAACATAGTAGACCATTCGTACGGCTCATAATATTGAGGTCTAGCTATGCTTGCAACTCAGACCGTCCATAACCAACCTCATTATGCACCTATATATTCATGGACCGTCCATAGGGCTTCATTGTACACCTACGCGTTCATAGACCGTTTGTAGGGATAATGACTTATACATATTCATTTCATATTACTCATGCAGACAACATTCAATCATCAATAGATAAACTCGTATTCTTAAACATACAAGTTTGTGAGTAACTAGTTACAATAACCAATCCTTATTCCTTAGCCACTTTCTATGTCGTCCTTCGTATTCTATATTATTTAGCCATAAAGAACATTGTAACTATTTTTAAATCGCACTTCTATCCGTATTTCACATAACAACTCGTTTATGGGGGTTACATGATTCCTTCTACTTATAGCTATGTAATATTTTAAGCTTGTGAGGATATATATATATATATATATATATATTCATTCATCAATACGTAACAAGAGTTGCGGGATTTACGCTCTATCAACTTATATTCTTATTGCTAAATTTATCATATTCTATAATTTATGACTCCATAGGTAACGTATATCGTCTTTTAATATCACCCTCAAATATAATCAACCTTATTTAACTGGAGAGCAACGTAACTATCTCTGTGGGTCTTTATCAGTTTCTTGAACACAAACGTGTACGTATTGGAAGTTGTGCCATTCTTTAGGTCGAAACATTCTTATCATTCTGCAATCTATACATTATGCTACCTTGTTGAACTATTCATATATAACTATCCCTCATTATACATACACTATATTTCTTCCGATTCGTTAGACCATTTGTACGTAATGTTTAATTAACATCTTGACGTCTTGTTACATATAAAAGACAAGGACCTTTTGGAAGGCTCTATTTACTCCTTAAGAATACATGAAACTGCGACTAACACAATCCATTTCAACATTCATATGACTATACTCGTGAACGGACCTTAATCATCTGTATAGTACGTATACAAAGCCTCATCCCCTTGAATTCCTTATAAAGGCAACATAACATACAGAATCATGCCAAAAAAAAGAAAGGAAAACCTTACATACCTCAAAATATCCCGTCCAATGCTCAAGCTAACTTAACCTGCAGCTCACGTGTCTACAAGCAATGAACAATACTTTTGTCATAATACGAATGCCATAACTTATCGCATTTGAATGACACACTTTATTCTACGATAAAATGGACAACATCTCTCCTGTTTATATGACTTTCCACAAGTTACAACAACTAACCACAACCCAAACAACATCAACAATACTAATAATAAGCCTTTCAAAACACTTTAACAATCCCGACGAGCGGCAAGCTCGGTTTGTGACTAAACAACTATAGATTTAAATCCCTTCTTCCTTCCAGAATTTATCAAAAATATTAACCACCGCATATTCAATTATCCCAACTAATTTTCAGCCACAATACAACTTTAAAACGACCCCATAACAGTCCCACAAGTTCAACAACTCAAAACTTAATTTCGGATTACTAAAACACGTTTCCGACTTGTCTTTTCTTTCAAATCGAGCAACACAACCAACCGTACATAGTTAAGCCTCTTATCATATAAAACGGCCGTGAATTAAACTTAAATTTATGTTTGGGACCAGCCAACAGTGACACTACAACAAACATCATACTACTCTTTCAAAACTCGCAAGTTCTAGTCTTTATAATCGAGCTATAACTCGTAGATGCTTAGATGAGGGAAAAAGAAGCATAAACTTACTTTGAAATAAGTAGAACCCATGAAACCTAGTCCCTATTCATCCAAAACTAGTCCCCCAACTCAACTACAAAAAGGAGAAAGGGAAATTAATAAGCTGTCCGAGTTTTTCGGCACTAGAATCACATTGTATCACCCGAAATCACCTTGGGTTTGTGTGGGATTTTTGGCGGAGGAGTTGCAGGGTTTCAATCTGAAGTTCTTAGTCTTAAATATGAGTGAAAAAAATGGTTTAATTCATCCCTTAAAAGGCCCAATGGCCGCCACTTTTTGGGGATTTATTTGGTCCTCTTATTTAAACAATTAGGTAACACACCTACTTGTCACCTACTAGTCTGCGCGATCTTGCGAAAATATAAATATCTCTCTACTCCGATATCGTATCAACAAACGGTTTAATGAGTAAGAAACTAGACTCGTAGATCTTCAATTTTGTACTATATCATCCCGTAATTATATGTATATTGGGAGAAAAGCTCTGTTATATTTGACCTAATTTTCAGTGTATTTATGAACATAACTTGTGACGACTTTTGTCGACTTTCGTTTCACAACTCGCTTGAATTCAAAACATAACACACGAATATCATACGACTAAAATACCTCATAACATCATATTATTATCATGTTAAGAACCCCCATTCCAAAAGTACGAGTTATAATATTCCCAACTTGTAGACTTTCAACGAAACTTATTTTCTTCAATTCCTTTAGCTTCTAAGCCTTTCAACCCTTTTGGTACTTGTTATTCATGATTATAAATATTTGTAACCTCCACGATAATATTATTAACTTACTTTATGTACTTTTAAAGATGATATCATTTTTTAGCTTATATCAATTGACTTACGACGTACACTCACATACAAAAACATGGGGTGTAACAATATATATTAAAAAAATATGGTAGTTGGTGGTAGTGATGGCTAACGAAAGTACTTGAATACCGGCTGGAGGCGGTGGTTGGTGGTGTTTTGGTTGGTGGTGGTGATTCTGGGTAGTAGTTAGTGGTGATTGATAACGATGACGATTATGGTTAAGGACAGTGGTGGTGACAGTGGTTGTGGTTGTGATTAAGGAAGGTGATGGTGGGTAATGGAAGTTTATAATGGTGGGTGGTACTGGCTATAGTTGTTGATAGTGATAGGGTAGTTGGCTGTGGTAGTTGAGGTGAGTGAGTGTGTGAGTGTGTGATTATGGTTGTAGTTGGGAATGATGGTGGTGGGGGTGGTAGTGACAATGGTTGAAGATGGTGGTGGTGGTAGTGACAATGGTTGAGGATGGTGGTTGTGGTGGTGGTGGAGATGGTGGCGTATGGTGGTGGTGTTAGTTAATAATAGTAGGCGGTGGTGATAGTGGTAGAAACTATGGTTGAGGATGGTGGTGGTAGAGTCTAGTATGGTGGTGGTGCTAGATGATAATGATAGGCGGTGGCGACAGTTAGTAATGAATGTGGATGTTCGCCTCTTAATAAAATTAAGTCTTTGTGTATAAATCTTAATCATACAGACCAATTCAGACCTACTAAGTGGTTGTAAAGTAAAAAAATAAATACACTTGATGGTTAAGATCTAAATGATTAAGATTCAGACTTAAAAACAAACACACTTAATGTGTGAAATCTGAATGATTAAGATTCACCTCCATTAAAGTGCAAACAAATGAGACCTTATGATGGGTTACTAGTACCAAATCAATGTCTTAATAAACATATCATTTATGGTGGGGGTACTAGCTGTACGCCCTCCGATCTACTTTAACTGATTTTTTGGCCTCTTTTTGTGGTCTATAATATTTAATTTTTTAGTATTTTCGATGAACAAATTAAGGTTAATATGGTCAATTTATTATTAATTAATGTTAAAACGTGACTTAATATGTATGAAAAACAATCGAAAAATCAATTAAAGTGGACCAGAGGGAGTAATAATTTTGGGCTTAGAGAATATTTTGGGTCATTGATGAAAACATGCGCTAATAAAACTTTTGGGAAGCCAAACAATGTAATTTTCTCAATAACCTTTTTAATATCTAACATTGAAAAGGGGATTTGTTTTTCTTCCTATACAATATCTGAAACTTATTTACCAAAGTTGTCCTAATTTTATATATTACCCTCCCTAAACAAGGATTACTTACAAATTATATACAATCAATTATTAGTGACTTAAATTAGGGGATTTAGTTACATCTTTTTCCTATTTTATCTCCATTTCTCTTTTAATAAGACTCCTTCCAGTTGTGTAATACCTATTTTAAGCCATAACAAATGGAATTTTAGTTACAAAAAAAAAAAAATACGCTACAATATGACAATAACTTTGATTTCATTCAACCAATTAAAATGAAAAAAATGAGAAATGAATTTGCTGTTATTTAGTCTCTTGAAATGTTTTTTATGAAAATGATTTCATATTTTATTATCTCTTTCTTTTACCACATGAAAATATTGCACTTCTATTCACTTTAAAACTTTAAGCAATTTATGAAATATGCATCGTTGAATCATTTCTATTCCCTATTACCGTGTTGTTTTATTTTCAATCTGCCTCTGTCTATCTTTTTTAATTTTTACTCTGGATAGCTCTATAATTTTGGCTAATTTGTTTTTTAAAAATATTCATAACCTTGTGAATGTTTTATAATGACTAGCCATTTGTTGAAAATATTATAACATTGTAACGACCCGCACCTGCGACGTGCAAGTGCGGCCCCTTGCTCGCAAAAGCGGAATTGTGGACTTAAGTGAAGTCCGCACCTGCGATGGTTTTTCTGCATGTGCAGAACCGCAGATTCGGTTATTTCCTCGCATAAGCAAAATTGCTGGGCAGAAAAGGGAAAATTACGAGGGTTTGATCTCATTTTCACTTTGGGACTTTGAGAGCTCGGATTTAGGTAATATTTTGGGAGATTTTTAGAGGAAGCTATTGGGTAATGATTCTTAATTCATTTATGGTTATATTCCACTAATCTATCGTTAATTCCATCTTTTAATTAAGGTTTTGGGTTGAGAAAATTGGGAAAAAAAGTGGAAAAGTTCTTCAACCAAATTTTTGGGTTTTGATTAAAATTTTGGTATCGGATTTGAGTAATTTTGGTGTGAGTGAACTCGCAGTTGAATGGGTATTCATATTTTGTGACTTTTACCCGATGAGACGTGGGTCCGAGTCGACTTTTTGGGATAATTTTATAATTTCTTGCTAAAGTTTGATTTCATTAATTAGACTAGTTTTTTGTAGTTATATTTATGGTATGTAATTGCTTTTGGTTAGATTTGGGCCATTCGGAGTCGGAAAATCGTGGAAAATGCATTCTTACTGATTGATTGAGTTTGGTTCGAGGGAAGTGGCCTGCCTAACCTTGTGTGGGGGAAATTCCCTTAGGATTTGGTACTGTTGTGATACTTATGTGATATCTGAGTGTCGTGTACGCGAGATGACGAGTGCGTACACTCGCTAATTATTATAAAACCCAGTTTTTACTGAGCAGTAACCTGTTACATATTAATTGAGTTATACCAGCATGTGTAGTTATCCTGTTAGCTTAATATCGCATGTCTACGTGTCTTAATTGCTTATTTGAAACTTGTACAACATGCTTAGTTGATTTCCTGTATTTCCTTGACTTGTATTTAGTCTTAAACTATAGAATTTCTTACTGTAATTGTTGTTCCTATCGATTTCGAGCTGTGTGTTTATTTTTTGGGACTATGAGGCGGTACCTCGGGAGATCCCCCTGCATATTTACTTTTGGGACTACGAGGCGGTACCTCGAAAAATTTCCCTGCATATTTACTTTTGGGACTACGAGGCGGTACCTCAGGAAATCCCCTGCATATTTACTTTCGGGACTACGAGGCGGTACCTCGGGAGATCCCACTGCATATTTACTTTTGGAACTACAAGGCGGTACCTCGAGAGATCCCTTGTTGAATATTTACTTTTGAGACTACGAGACGGTATCTCGGGAGTACCCCTGTTGTTTATCCCTATGTGTTGTGCTATTATCTTTCTGTAGTTTCTCCTCGTTAAATTTTCAGTCTCTTATTACATTGCTATATTTTCTGCCTTAAATTATTATATACCAGTAGGGCCCTGACCTGACCTCATCACTACTCTACCGAGGTTAGGCTTGGCACTTACTGGGTATCGTTGTGGTGTACTCATGTTACTCTTCTGTACATGTTTTGTGTTTAGACACAGGTACCTTCTACTAGCCCCGCTATTAGTTTAGAGTACTTGTTTCGGTGACTTCAAGTTATATTTGCCAGCGTCCGTAGACCTCAGAGTCCCCCTCTGTCCTTTTTGTGTTGCTTTCCTTATTTTTCCTAGAAACTGGTGTATATAGACAGATAGAACATCTCCTTAGAGTTTGTGACTCGTGACTACCGGATTTTGGGAATTGTGTATACTGGAGTGTTGGTTTACCTGTACATGCCGAACGACATTTTTCAGTTATATAGTTATCTGGT
This sequence comes from Nicotiana tomentosiformis, assembly GCF_000390325.3. Lineage (NCBI taxonomy): Eukaryota > Viridiplantae > Streptophyta > Magnoliopsida > Solanales > Solanaceae > Nicotiana > Nicotiana tomentosiformis. The sequence continues at coordinate 113,967,642 of NC_090818.1, forward strand.
GAAGTTTAGTTGTTAAATTCTGCTTCTATCTCAATTATTCTGCAATTGTTAGGCTTACCTAGTCGTAGAGACTAGGTATCGTCACGACGTTTTACGGAGGGGTATTTGGGTCGTGACAAATTGGTACCAGAGCTCTAGGTTCATAGGTATTATGAGTCACAAGCAGGTTTAGTAGAGTCTCGCGGATCGATATAGAGACGTTTGTACTTATCTTCGGAAGGCTATGGAACTGTTAGTAAAAATTTTACTTCTTTGATTCCTTGTCGTGAGAAATTATTGACTTTGGGATTCTAAACTTCTGTCTTCTATTCTCTCATAAAATGGTAAGGACATGTACAGGCAGATCAAATGACTAGGCACCCGTGACCCCTGCTAGAGCCGTGAGAGGCCGGGGCCGGGGTAGAGGCCGAGGACATCCACGTGGTATAGCCAGAGCACCTTCTCGAGATACTACAGAGGAGCCACTGGTAGCTCTAGTTGGAGCGCAGGCACCTAAGACGCATGTTACTGCACCAGCTCTTCAGGAGACCCTTGCACAGTTCTTGAGCATGTTCGGTACTTTGGCTCAGGCAGGGTTGATTCCACTTGCTCCTGCCACATCCCAGGCTGGGGGAGGAGTAGAGACTCCCGCCGCCCGTACCCCAGAGCAACGACTTCAGGTCGACCAGGTTCCAGAGATCATACCGATGCAGCCGATAGCTCTAGTTCAGCCCAAGGTTAGGGCAACAGTTTCTAAGGCGGAGCAGCTATGGCTTGAGAGGTACAAGAAGTACCACCCTCCTACTTTCAGTGGCTTGGCGTCAGAGGATGTCACTGTATCCTCCGTACTATGGGTGTAGCGGAGTCGAGTGGGGTTTCTTTCACTATGTTCCATCTTAGAAGAGTGGCCTATCGGTAGTGGCGTGCTTATGAGTTGGGTAGTCCGGCTGAGGCAGCTTCACTCACATGGACTCAGTTTTCGGATATGTTCTTGAGAGAGTATGTTCCTAGAGTCTCAGAGATGCATGGCGCACGGAGTTTGAGCAGTTGCGCCAGGGTGCTATGACTGTGTCAGAGTATACGGTTCGCTTCAGCGATTTGGCTAGGCATGCACCAGCCTTGGTTGCTATAGTTCGAGAGAGGGTCCGTCGATTTATCAAGGGTCTCAACCCCAGTATCAGGCTTAGCATGGCCCGGGAGTTGGAGATGGATATTATATACCAGCAGGTTGTGGGGATTACTAGGAGATTGGAGGGTATGCTTGATCGTGATAGAGAGAAAAGTGAGGCCAAGAGGTCTCGAGAGTCTGGCACTTATAGTGGTACTCGTTCCCCAATGGCATCTCGTCATTGTAGGGGCTATGTGAGTCGCCCTGTTCATTCAGCACTTCCAGCCGCCAGTGGTATTCCGGCCACTCCTAGGCTCCATGAGCCTTATTATGCACTGCCAGTGTTTAGTGCACCCCCTGCTCGGGGTGCTTTCAGCGGTCAGTCCAGCCGACCTGGCCCAAGCCAGTCGCAGCAGCCATGCCCTCCGAGAGCCTGTTTTGAGTGTGGCGACACTCGCCATATGGTGAGGGATTTCCCCAGACTTAGGCGGGGTGCACCTCCATAGGCCACTCAGGCACAACTTGCTCCACCAAGTCCTCATGCTAAGATTACAGCACCGGCTACTACTCCACCTGCTCAGCCAGCTCGAGGTGGAGGCCGAGCAGGTAGAGGTCGCCCTAGAGGGGGAGGCCATGCCAGATACTATGCCATTCCTGCTCATATAGAGGCAATTGCATCTGACTCTATCATTAGAGGTATTGTTCCGGTCTGTCATAGAGATGCGATAGTTTTATTTGATCCAGGCTCCACTTATTCATATGTGTCCTCTTATTTTGCTCTGTATTTGGGAGTATCCCGTGATTCTTTGAGTTCTCATGTTTATATGTCTACACCCGTGGGAGATTCTATTATTGTTGACCGTATGTATCGGTCGTGTTTGGTTGTTCTTAGTGGTTTTGAGACCAGAGCCAATTAATTATTGCTCAGTATGGTAGATTTTGATAATATTTTGGGCATGGACTAGTTGTCGCCCCATTATGCTATTCTTGATTGTCACGCCAAGACCGTGACATTGGCTATGCCTGGATTACCATGGTTAGAGTGGAGAGGTACCTTAGATTATACTCCCAGTAGAGTTATTTCATTTCTTAAAGCTTAACGAATGGTTGAGAAGGGGTGTGTCACGTGTTTAGCTTATGTGAGAGATGTCAGTATTAATACCCCTACGGTTGAGTCCGTTCCAGTAGTGAGGGATTATCTTGATATATTTCCATCTGATCTTCCGGGTATGCTGCCCGACAGGGATATTAACTTTGGTATTAATTTGTTGCCGGGCACTCAGCCCATCTCTATTCCTCCATATCGTATGGCTCATCCTGAGTTGAAGGAGTTGAAGGAACAGTTACAGGAATTGCTTGATAAGGGCTTCATTCGGCCAAGTGTGTCACCTTGGGGTGCCCAGTCTTGTTTGTGAAGAAGAAGGATGGTTCTATGCGTATATGCATTGATTATCACCAGTTGAACAAAGTTACAGTGAAGAATATGTATCCATTACCATGTATTGATGACCTATTTGATCGACTTCAGGGTGCCAGAGTGTTCTCTAAGATCGACCTGTATTCAGGCTATCATCAGTTGAAGATTCGGGAGCCAGATATCTCGAAGACTGCTTTCAGGACTCGGTATGGTCATTACAAGTTCCTTGTGATGGCTATTGGGCTGACCAATGCCCCAGCAACATTCATGCACTTGATGAACAGTGTATTTCAGCCCTATCTTAACTCTTTCATCATTGTGTTTATTGACAACATTCTGGTATACTCCCGGAGTCGGGAGGATCATGAGCAGCACCTGAGGACTGTGCTCCAGACCTTGAGAGAAAAGAAGTTATATGCAAAATTTTCAAAGTGTGAGTTTTGGCTAGACTCAGTGGCATTTTTGGGTCATTTAGTGTAGAGTGGTGGGATCAAGGTAGATCCGAAAAAGATTGAAGCAGTGTAGAGTTGGCTCAGTCTGTCCTCAGTTACGAAGATCCGGATTTTTCTTAGTTTGGCAAGGTACTACCGTCGATTTGTAGAGGGTTTCTCATCTATTACAACACCTATAACCGGGCTGACCTAGAAGGGTGCTCCGTTCAGGTAGACAGAGGAGTGTGAGGAGAGCTTTCAAAAGCTCAAGACAGCTTTTACTGCAGCCCCAGTAGTGGTATTGCCTACAGGTTCGGGGTCGTATATTGTATATTGTGATGCGTCGCGGATTGGTCTCGATATAGTGTTGATGCAGGACGGTAGGGTGATTGCCTACGCGTCTAGAAAATTGAAGGTACATGAAAAGAACTATCATATTCACGACCTTGAGTTAGCAGCTATTATTCATGCCTTGAAGATTTGGTAGCACTATTTTCGGTGTTCCTTGTGAGATGTACACCGATCACCGGAGTCTGCAGCATTTATTCAAACAGAAGGATCTTAACTTGCGGCAGCGAAGGTGGTTGGAGTTGCTTAAGGATTATGACATTACCATTCTCTATCATCCCGGGAAGGCCAATGTGGTGGCTGATGCCTTGAGTCGCAGGGCGGAGAGTTTGGGGAGCCTAGCATATCTACCAACAGCAGAGAGGCCATTGGCTTTGGATGTTCAGGTTTTGGCCAACTAGTTTGTTAGATTGGATGTTTATGAGCCGAGTCGAGTTTTGACTTATATGGTTTCTCAGTCTTCTCTTTATGATCGTATCAGGGAGCGTCAGTATGGTAACCCCCATCTGCTTGTCCTTAAGGATATGGTTCAGCACGGTAATGCTAAGGAGGTCACTATTGGAGATGATGGTGCATTGAAGATGCAAGGCAGGCTATGTGTGCCCAATGTAGATGATTTGCGTGAGTTGATTCTCCAGGTTGCTCACAGTTCGCGGTACTCCATTCATCCGGGTGCCGCAAAAATGTATCAGGACTTGAAGCCGCATTATTATTGGAGGAGAATGAAGAAGGATATAGTAGAGTATGTAGCTTGGTGTCTAAATTGCCAGCAGGTGAAGTATGAGCATCAGCAGCCATTTGGATTGCTTCAGAAGCTAGATATTTCAGAGTGGAAATGGGAGCGGATCACTATGGATTTTGTTGTTGGGCTCCCATGGACTCAGAGGAAGTTTGATGTTGTTTGTGTGATCATGGATAGGTTGACCAAGTCGGCTCATTTAAGTGATGACTACCTATTCTTCCGAGCAGCTGGTTCTAGTTTATATCCGTGAGATTGTAAGGCTTCATGGCATGCCAGTATCTATCATCTCTGACCGAGGTACGCAGTTTACATCGCGGTTTTAGAGGGTCGTACAGCATGAGTTGGGCACTCGGGTTGAGTTGAGCATAACATTTCACCCTCAGACATACAGGCAGTCCGAGCGCACTATTCAGATACTGGAGGATATACTCTCGGCATGTGTGATATAGTTTGGGGGTTCTTGGGATCGGTTCTTGCCACTTGCGGAGTTTGCCTATAACAACAGTTATCAGTCGAGCATTCAAATGGCACCATATGAGGCTCTGATTGGTAGGCGGTGTTGGTCTCCAGTGGGTTAGTTCGAGCCGAGCTAGGCTAGGCTATTCGGTACAGATTTGGTTCAGGATGCTTTTGAGAAGGTTAAGGTGATTCAGGATCGACTTCGCACAGCCCAGTCCAAACAGAAGATTTATGCAGATCGAAAGGTTCACGGTGTTGCATTCATGGTCCGAGAACGGGTCTTGCTCCGGGTTTCGCCTATGAAGGGTGTCATGAGGTTTGGGAAGAAGGGTAAGCTGATACCAAGGTTTATTGGCCCGTTCGAGGTGTTGCGGTGAGTTGGGGAGGTTTCTTATGAGCTTGACTTGCCTCCCAGTCTAGTAGGAGTTCATCCGGTATTCCATGTTTCTATGCTCCGAAAGTATCATGGCGATCTGTCTCATGTGCTAGATTTCAATTCAGTCCAGTTGGACAAGGATTTATCTTATGTTGAGGAGTCGGTGGCTATTTTGGATAGGCAGGTTCGAAAGCTGAGGTCAAAGAACATTGCTTCAGTAAAGGTTCAGTGGAGGGGTCAGCCGGTCGAGGAGGCGACTTGGGAGACCGAGCATGATATGTGCAGCTGTTATCCTTATCTTTTCACCACTTCAGGTATGTCTCTATGCTCGTTCAAGGACAAATGGTTGTTTTAAGAGGGGGAGGATGTAACGACCCAGACGGCCATTTTGAGAGTAATAGCCTTGATCCCCTATTTACTGCTTTCCCTGTATCATTTTATGCTGATGTGACTTGCCGGGAGGTTTTGTTTTTGGTTTTGGAGTGATTTGGGACACTTAGTCCCTAAAACGGAAGCTTAAATTCTAAGATTTTGACTGTAGTTGGAACTGTGTGAAGACAGCTCCGGAATAGAGTTTCGTCGATTCCGGACTTAGGAGCGTGTCTGGATTGTGATTTGTAGGTCCGTAGCTGATTTATGCTTGAAATGGCAAAAGTTGAATTTTTGGAAAGTTTGGCCAGGAGTGAACTTTTTGATATCGGGGTCAGATTTCGATTCTGAAAGTTGGAGTAAGTCCGTAATGTCGAATATGACTTGTGTGCAAAATTTGAGGTCAATCGGACGTAATTTGATAGGTTTCGGCATCGGTTGTAGAAGTTTGAAGTTTCAAAGTTCATTAGGCTTGAATTGGGGTATGATTCGTGTTTTTATTGTCGCTTGATGTGATTTGAGGGCTCGACTAAGTTCATATGGTATTTCAAGTCCAAAATGAATCCGAAAAAGTTACTTTTGGGACTATGAGGCGGTACCTCGGGAGATCCCCCTGCATATTTACTTTTGGGACTACGAGGCGGTACCTCGGGAGATCCCCTGATACCAACTTGTCACAACCTAAAATTTCCCACCGACGGGACCGTGATGGCGCCTAACATTTCACTTGCTAGGCAAGCCAGTGTTAGAAAATCATTAAACCAATTCCTTAATTTTATTAAGTAAATAACAATAATTAACTAAGATAAAATATAATAAGTGCTGAATATTATAAAACTGTATTAATTACTAACACCCAGATCTTGAGTCATAATTCACGAGCATTCTAGAATTTAGTACAAGTAATAGTCTAAAAGAAATACATTTGTCTAAATGAAGGAAACAGTAGAACAAAAAAGATAGACGGAGACTTCAAGGTCTGCGAATGCCGACAGATCTATCTTGAGTCTCCGGACAACGAACCAATAGCAAAAATCTCGATCAACCCGAGTCAGTACCAAAATCTGCACATAAAGTACAGAGTGCAGTATCAATACAACCGACCCCATGTATTGGTAAGTGTCGAGCCTAACCTCGACGAAGTAGTGACGAGGCTAAGGCAAGGCACCTACAAATTAACCTGTACAATTTAACAGTGTATATACAAATAACAGAAAGGAAGAACTAAATATGAAGTGTCGGGAGGGAAACATACTGAGGGGAATATAAGATAAAGAACTATAACAGAATGATCACCGGAGCAGTCAATATACCATGAATCAACAGAAATAGTGAATAAAGTAAGGAAAAATGCACGGCATTACCCTTCGTGCTTTTACTCTCAATCTCACCATAAAATCAATAGAAACGGCACGACATCACCCTACGTGCATTAACTCTCATATCATGGCACGGCATCATCCTTCGTGCATTAACACTCACAATATGGCACGACATTACCCTTCGTGCATTAACACTCTCCCTTACTATAATACAATGCATAAATAACAACAAGGAGATAGAATAAGAAGTACAAACCTTACTTCAACATTTGGTTCCATAATATCAATCTCAACTTTGAAATAAATACTCAATTATCACCAGAAAATCCGCAAACATGACAAGAACGATAAATTGAACAACACTAGTATAACACGTAGCAATTAGGCATAGGAAAGAGACAATATAAGAAAAACAGAGAAACATGAAAAACAGGTAAACTAGCGGCACATAAGTACTCGTCACCTCACATATACGCCGCTCACATGAATTTCACTTAGCAAATAATCTAAGGTTCCTAATTCCCTCAAGTCAGGGTTAGACACAACACTTACCTCGCTTCGAAGACCACTTAGTTCTCAATCACGGCTTTTCCTTTGGAATTCACTTCCAAACCACTCATATCTATTCAAAAATGACTCAATAATATCAAATATTGCTAAAGAAATCAATTATATTGCATAAATTAAATTTCTCAAATTTTCCTCCAAAAAGTCAAAAAATCGACCCTGGGCCCGCTTGGTCAAAACCCGAGGTTCGGACCAAAATCCATTTACCCATTCACCACCGAGCCCGAATGTAATTAGTTTTGGAATCCGACCTCAAATTGAGGTCTAAATTCCCAAAATTTCGAAATCCCTAGTTTCTACCCTAACCCCTAATTCTACCATGAAAACTCTAGATTTTAGGTTGATAATTCATGAAATGTAATGGGTAATTGAAAGAAAATGGTTTAGAATCACTTATCAACACTTTGGGGAAGAAATGGTTCTTGAAAAATCGCCTCACACCATTTGATTTTTGAGAAAAATAAATTTTTGACTAAATCCCGTGTTTGAATTTTGTTAAGTGCTGGGCGACAATGTTCATCGCGATCGCGTGAACACTGCCGCGTTCACGAAGAGCAGCCTCCTAAGGACTTACGCGATCGCGGGAGGCTTTACGAGTTCGCGAAGGCTTAGGCTGCCTTGCCTTCACGTTCGCGTAAAATGATTCGCGTTCGCGTAGAGCTTCCCCAGGTTCCCTGCCCAGCCTAGCTAAAGCTACGCGTTCGCGTTAGACGGGTCGCGTTCGCGTAGAGCAACTCCCCCCAATGCTCCGCGTTCGCGACCATGGTCTCACGTTCGCGTAGAGTAAATCCTCCCCAACCCAGTTTCCATTTCGCGATCGCGAGAGTGACTACGCGATCGCGGAGCACAACATAGCAGACACCAGATACAACAAAAATACCAGATTTTCCAAGTCCAAAATATCCCGTAGCCTATCCGAAACTCACCCGAGCCCTCGGGGCTCCAAATCAAATATGCACACAAGTCTAAAAATATCATACAGACTTGCTCGCGCGATCAAATCGCCAAAATAATACCTAGAACTATGAATTTAGCATCAAATCAAATGAAATTCTCAAGAACACTTTTAAAATTTCTATCTTCTCAACTGGACGTCTAAATCACATCAAATCAACTCTGTTTCTCACCCAATTTCACAGATAAGTTATAAATATTATATTGGACCTATACCGGGCTCCAGAACCAAAATACGGACCTGGTATCGACAAGGTCAAACATCAACCAATTCTTAAAAATAATATATTTTCAGACTTTTAATTTTCATCAAAAATTCATAACTCAAGTTAGGGACCTCCGAATTCGATTCTGTGCATATGCCCAGGTCCCATAATTCAATACGGACCCACCAGAACCGTCAAAATACGGATCCGGACCCATTTACCAAAAATATTGACCGAAGTCAACTAAAATTAACTTTTAAGGCATAAATTCTTATTTTTATCAATTTTCAACATAAATGCTTTCCGAAAACATGCCCCGGACTGCGCACGCAAATCGAGAAGGGTAAAAATTAGATTTTTAAGGCTTAAGAGCGCAGATTCAAGTTCTAAAATATAAGATGACCTTTTGGGTCATCACGTTCTCCACCTCTAAAATAATCGTTCGTTCCCAAACGGACATAGAAAAGTACCTGGGATGGTGAAAAGGTTGGGATATCTACTCCGCATATCGGACTCGGACTTCCAAGTAGCTGCATCAATAGGCTGACCTCCCCACTGCACTCGAACTGAAGGGTAACTCTTTGATCTCAACTAGCGAACTTGTCGGGCTAAAATAGCCACCGGCTCCGCCTCGTAAGTCAAATCCTTGTCCAACTGGACAGAGCTGAAATCTAACACATGAGATGGATCGCCGTGATACTTTCGAAGCATGGACACGTGGAATACATGATGAATAGCTGCTAAACTAGGTGGCAATGTAAGTCTGTAAGCCACCTCTCCCACTCTCTTCAGAATCTCAAAAGGTCTGATATACCTAGGGCTCAACTTGCCCTTCTTTCCGAACCTCATTACACCCTTCATGGGTGATACCCAAAGTAACACTCTCTCTCTCCGACCATGAATGCAACATCATGAACTCTACAGTCGGCATAACTCTTCTGCCTGGACTGAGCTGTGCGAAGTCGATCCTGAATAATCTTGACCTTATCCAAGGCATCCTGTTCTAAGTATGTGCCCAACAACCGAGCCTCTCCCGGCTCGAACCACCCAACTGGCGACCGGCACCGCCTACCATATAATGCCTCATAGGGAGCCATTTGAATGCTCGACTGATAGTTATTATTATAGGCGAACTCTGCAAGGGGCAAGAACTGATCCCACAATCCTCAGAAGTCTATAACATATGCGCGGCACATATCCTCCAAGATCTGAATAGTGCACTCGGAATGCCCGTCCGTCTGAGGATGGAATGATGTGCTCAACTCAACCCAAGTACCCAACTCACGCTATACTGCCCTCCAAAAGTGCGAGGTGAACTTCGTACCTCGATTAGAAATGATAGACACGGGCACACCGTGAAGGCGGACGATCTCTCGGATGTAAATCTCTGCCATCCACTCCGAGGAATAGGTATCTGCTATAGGAATGAAATGTGCTAACTTAGTCAGTCTGTCCACAATGACCCAAACTACATCGAACTTCCTCTGAGTCCGTAGGAGTCCAACAACAAAATCCATAGTGATACGCTCCCACTTCCACTCAGGAATCTCTAACCTCTGAAGTAAACCACCAGGTCTCTGATGCTCACACTTTACATGCTGGCAATTTAGACACCGAGCTACGTATGCAACTATATCTTTATTCATTCGCCTCCACCAATAATGTTGCCTCAAGTCCTGATACATCTTGGCGGCGCCCGGATGAATAGAATATCGGGAACTGTGGGACTCCTAAAGAATCAACTCATGAAGTCCATCCACATTAGGCACACAAATATGACCCTGCATCCTCAAAATTTCGTCATCTCCAACATTAACCTGTTTGGCACCACTGTGCCACACTGTGTCTCTAAGGACAAGTAAATGAGGATCGTCATCCTGCCAATCTCTGATGCTCTCAAACAAAGAAGACCGAGCAACTGTACAAGCTAGAACACGGCTGGGCTCAGAAATATCCAACCTCACGAACTGGTTGGCCAGGGCCTGAACATCCAGTGCAAGCGGTCTCTCACCAACTAGAATATAAGCAAGGCTACCCATACTGACTAACTTTCTACTCAAAGCATCGGCCACCACATTGGCCTTCCCGGGATGATACAATATGGTGATATCATAGTCTTTCAATATTTCCAACCACCTTCTCTACCTCAAATTGAGTTCCTTCAGCTTGAACAAATACTGCAAGCTCCGATGATCCGTGAATACCTCACATGGCACGCCGTAAAGATAGTGCCTACAAATCTGTAGCGCGTGAACAATGGCTGCCAGTTCTAGATCATGAACATAGTAATTCTTCTTGTGAACCTTTAACTGCCGCGAAGCATATGCAATAACCTTACCACCTTGTATCAATACCGCACCCAGACCAATACGAGATGCGTCACAATATACTGTATAAGATCCTGAACTTGTGGGTAACACCAATACCGATATCGTAGTCAAAGCTGTCTTAAGCTTCTGAAAGCTCGTTTCACACTCGTCTGACTACCTGAACGGGGCACGCTTATAGGTCAATCTGGCCAATGGGGCTGCTATGGATGAAAACCTCTCCACAAACTGACGGTAGTAACCTGCCAATCCCAAGAAACTACTGATCTCTGTAGCTGATGTGGGTCTAGGCCAGTTCTGAACTGCCTCAATCTTCTTAGGATCCACCTGAATACCCTTTGCTGATACAACGTGACCTAAGAAAGCAATTGAACTCAACCAAAACTCGTATTTTGAGAACTTAGCATATAACTGGCCATCTTTTAGAGTCTGAAGAACGATCCGAAGGTGCTGCTCATGCTCCTCTCGACTGTAAGAGTAGATCAAGATATCATCAATAAACACAACTACAAAAGAATCCAAATAGGGTTTAAACACCCGGTTCATCAAATCCATGAATGTTGCTGGGGCATTTGTCAGCCCAAATGATATCACTAGAAACTCATAATGCCCATACCGAATCCGAAAAGCTGTCTTAGGGTCATCGGATACCCTAATCCTCAATTGATGGTAGCCCGATCTCAAATCAATCTTTGAAAACACCTAGGCACCCTGAAGCTGATCAAATAAATCATCAATCCTCGGCAATGGATACTTGTTATTGATGGTGACTTTGTTCGACTGCTGATAATCTATACACATCCTCATCGATTCATATTTATTTTTCACAAACAACACATGTGCACCCCAGGGCGAGACACTAGGTCTAATGAAGCCCTTATCAAGCAAATCTTGCAACTGTTCCTTCAATTCTTTCAACTCTGGCGGGGCCATGCGGTATGGCGGAATGGAAATGGGCTGAGTGCCCGGAGCCAAATCAATGCAGAAATCAATATCCATGTCGGGTGGCATCCCCGGCAGGTCTGCAGGAAACACCTCTGGAAACTCACGAACAACCGGCACTGAATCCATGGAAGGAACCTCCACACTAGAATCGCGGACATAAGCCAAATAAGCTCGACACCCCTTCTCGACCATATGCCGAGCCTTCACATAAGAGATAACCCTGCTGGTAGAATGGCCAAGAGTCTCTTTCCACTCTAATGGAGGCAATCCCTGCAAGGCTAAGGTCACCGTCTTGGCATGACAATCTAATATATCATGATAAGGTGACAACCAATAAATACCCAGTATAACATCAAAATCAACCATATCGAGAAGTAGAAGGTCTACACGAGTCTCAAGACTCCCAATGGTGATCACACACGAACGATAAATATGATCTACAACAATAGCATCTCTCACTGGTGTGGACATATACACATGAGCACTCACAGAATCACGAGGCACAACCAAATAGGAAGCAAAATATGATGACACATAAGAGTAAGTATACCCCAGATCAAATAGAACTGAAGCATCTCTACTGTAAACTGAAACAGTACCTGTGATAACAGCGTTAGATGACTCAGCCTCAGGCCTGGCTCGAAAAGCATAATATCGGGGCTGGGCCCCACCATTCTGAACTACGTCCCTGGGACGACCTCTAACTGGATGGTCTCCACCTCTAACTGCCTGACCTCTACCTCTGGTTGCCTGACCCCTGCCTATGACTGGCTGAGCAGGTGGTGCAGTAACTGGTGCCAGAATCATGGCACGAGAACCCTGATACTATGAGCTGCCCGTTACCCGAGGGCAAAATCTAGCAACGTGCCTCGGATCACCACAAGTATAACATAATCTCGGTTGCTGTGACTGCTGATCCTGAAACTGACCCTGTCGACCTGAATAGCCACCTTGATAACTCTGGAGTGGAGGTGCACTAATAAGAGCTGAATGTGCACTAAATGTTGGCTGCCCAGAGTAATGCATAATAGGACTGTGACTCCTTGAAGCATCGGGAGATGCATGAAGTGCTGAATGAAACGGTATGGGAGGATGACCCCTACCAAAATTACCCCTGCCTCCAGACGAGGCACCACTGAAATCACCTAACTGACGAGGCCTCTTATCAGACCTCTGCCCTCTCTCCTGTGCAAGAACCATCTCGATCCTCCTCGCAAAATTAGCAACCGCCTGAAAAGAAATATCACTTTTGGTCTCATTGGCCATCTGAATCCTGATAGGGTGAGTGAGTCCCTTAATAAACCTCCTCACTCTCTCTCTCTCTCTCAGTAGGTAGTAAAAGGAGAGCATGATGGGCCAACCCCACAAAACGGGACTCACACTGAGTAACAATCATACTGCCCTGCTGTAGACGCTCAAATTGCTTGCGAAATTCCTCTCTTAGTGTGATAGGAAGGAGCTTCTCCAGAAATAGCTGAGAGAGCTGCTCCCAGGTAAGTGCATGCGATTCAACTGGTCTGGTCAATATATAATCTCTCCACCATCTCTTGGCGGAATCCGTCATCTGAAATACAGTAAAATCAACCCCATTGGTCTCAACTATACCCATGTTCCGCAACACCTCGTGGCAGCGTTCAAGATAATCCTGTGGGTCCTCAGAAGGTGTACCACTGAAAGGAACTGGAAAGAGCTTAGTAAACTTATCCAGTCTCAATAAGGCCTCAAAAGACATGGTAAGCCTATCATCGGTCAATGCCGCAACAACTGGCTGAACTAGCCCAACTGGCGAGGCTGCTGGAGCCAGAGTCTGGGGAGCCATATGCTCCGGAGCAGGAGTAGTAGGAGTTTGTGCTCCTCCCCCAGCCTGTGAGATGGCTGGTGCCACTAGAAATGTACCATTCTGGGCCACGCCCTCCATAAGACTCATCAAACGGACTAGAGCGTCCTGAAGTACTAGAGTGGCTATGAATCCTCCCGGGACCTGAACTGGTCCAACTGGTACATTCTGAACTGAATCCTCCTCCTAAAGGTCCACCTGAGGTTCTACAACAAGTGCAGCTGCTCGAGCTCTGGACTGAGCTTTACCTCGACCTCTAGCATGACCTCGACCTCGATCTTTTAAGTTTTAAAATTTTCAATTTGCAAATCTCGCGCCAAAACATATTAAATGAATCCGGAATGACTTCAAATTTGGGACTACGAGGCGGTACCTCTGGAGATCCCCTGCATATTTACTTTTGGGACTACGAGGCGGTACCTCGGGAGATCCCCTATTGAGCATTACTTTTGGGACTACGAGATGGTATCTCGGGAGTGCCCCTGTTGTTTATCCCTATGTGTTGTGCTGTTATCTTTCTGTAGTTTCTCCTCGTTAAATTTCCAGTCTCTTATTACATTGCTATATTTTTTGCCTTAAATTATTATATACCAGTAGGGCCCTGACCTGACCTTGTCATTACTTTATCAAGGTTAGGCTTGGCACTTACTGGGTACCATTATGGTGTACTCATGCTGCTCTTCTGCACATATTTTGTGTGCAGACCCATGTACCTCCTACCAACTCCACTATTAGTTGAGAGTACTTGTTGCTGCTTCGGAAACTTCAAGGTATATTTGCCAGCGTCCGCAAACCTCAGAGTCCCCCTCTATCCTTTTTGTGTTGCTTTCCTAATTTTTCCTAGACACTGATGTATAAAGACAGATAGAACATCTCCTTAGAGCTTGTGACTCGTGACTATCGGGTTTTGGAAATTGTGTATACTCGAGTGTTGGTTTACTTGTACATGCCGAACGATATTTTTCAGTTATATAGTTATCTGTTGAAGTTTAGTTGTTAAATTCTGCTTCTATCTCAATTATTCCGCAATTGTTAGGCTTACCTAGTCGTAGAGATTAGGTGCCGTCACGACATCTTACAGAGGGGGAGTTGGGTGACAAACATGAATTTAAATATTAAGTTTGAATGCGAATGAGAAAGTAAATGGTTAATTTTAAGTTAGAATGAAATAGTGATAACAATGTTATTTCTATCACGTAAGAATTTAGATTTCAAGCATTTTGTTTCTGTTTACCTCTATAATTTACATTCCATAAATTAATTTATCCATGTTTTCATCTTTACGATTGCTCAACGCTGATTTTACTGAATAATTTTTTAATAACACTGTCAAACTACAACACCAATCGCAGTTGAATCAAAAATCATAATTGAGTGAATTCAAAGTTTTAGCAGATTTCAAATTAAATTAAATCGCCTCCAAACTTCGGATTCAACTTTGTATTAATATTTCCAACAAGAATCTATGCTACCCAGTTAATTTCTCATACAAGATTCAAATCTCACATAAAACTCAGTTTCTCCGAATTGCGATAATGGAACTTTTAATGTGAAACTCGAAATTTATCCATCCAAATCATTCAGTTTCCATCAATATTTAAGTTTTTGCGTTCAAACAAATATGAATCAGTGCACATACGTCGATTTGAAATTCATTCTCTACTTTTCTTTCCTTAATAAATCAATTGAGAAAAGAACAATGTATGGTACATTAACGTACAAATTAAAAACAAATGCCGTACAAATTTAAATATCTACAACAACATACGTAGTAAAAACAAATTTCATACAACTAGTTATATAGTATACAATTTATCTATAACTTTCATGCATTATTTCTATCCAGTTAAATACAACAACAACATTATACAACTTAAATACAATTTTCATATAAATTTTATACAATATGTCTTTTGTATGTATTTTATATATAATTTGTATATATTTTGTAAGTGGTGTGTTCTTCTTCCTCTATGGAATTCCAGTCAAAACTTTCTCTCTTAAAACAATTTTGATATATATTAACGATTCATACATTATACGACTATTTTTCAACTTTCATACAAGATTCAAATAAAAATATATATAATTACAACAAAATACAAGTTAAATACAATTTACATACAACTTTAATACAATTTCGTAAGTATATTGTATGTCATGTCCTCCTCCTCCTCTTCTTCTTCTTCTTCTGAAATTCAGCCAAAATCAAGTCTAATCCCTATCTTCTTCAATCTGAAATTCAGCCAAAATCAAGTCTAATCCTCACCAAACACCCTCAAAATTGAGATATAAACTCCAAAGAATATTTTTAATTGTTTGCAACAACACCCAATCCAAACCAACAATGGTTTTTGAAAACCCAAATTCGAATTCAAAGCTTTGGAGCTTTTTAATGGCTGTCAACGATGGACATGAAAGGAAATTGCTAAGGCAAAACTCTATATTATAACAATTGAAATTTATTGATGAATTTTATGGAAAAAAGGATAAAAAGCAGAGAAAAACAAAGGAAGAAAATTGAGAAAATAATAGAGAAGGAGAGAAAGAGAGAGAGAGAGACGGAGAGAGAGAAAGAGAGACAAAGAGAGAGAGAGAGCAGGGATGAAGATTCCCTATTCAATTCCTAATATAAAGGGATACTCATAAAGTCTCATATATAGTATAAGAAAGTAAAATCCCATTGAGAAACGTCATTGACAACAAGAAGCCCGACCCTACAGACAAACTTTTTAAAACTAAGACTACTCCCAATGCGAAAAATTGCAGAAATATGACACTTTAAGAATTAAGGGGTCGTTTGGCTTGCCTTCCTTATACATTAATTCATGGATAATTATGTATAAAATTTAGCATAACTTATTACAATATTTAGTTGGTGTTTTGGTCTCCGTATAACGTTTTGGACGACTTATACAATGTTTGATTGGAGTTTTGATAACCTTGCATAACGTATACAATGTTTAGTTACTGTATTTTTTTTTATACTTGTATAAAATAATCTTAATTCATGCATAACTAATACCTTTATAATTTAATCCTTGTTTAAATAGTGCTTGAACCAAATGACCCCTAATGCGTAGTTGCAGTTTGTTCCCCACTTGCCTTATGGGTAAACCTTTTGTAAGTCAAAATTTAAAAGCCCAAGAGGCAAACTTTTTGCCCCGCTTGCTCCATGGTCAAACCTTCAACGTCAAGATTAAACATTTTAAACTTAGAAAGTTTGTCCATAAGGCAAGCAAGGTTAAAAATTGAAAAATTGACATTGTATAGCCGCTCTCAAATAATAGCCAATTTTATTTTTTTGTATATATACACATTCTGTATGTTATATACAAAAATTATATAAATTTTATATATATTTTCGACTATCGAATGTAAATAGTTTCTGGCGCGAGCTAAAAGTGATAATACCCCTTAAAAATTCAAGACACCCACTTTTAAGATCATTTTTGTAAATCACCCGTTCCGATGTATGTTGGGCTATATTTGTCCAAAACTTGTTGGGCCTGAAATCAATTTGTTCGAGTACAAAACAGATCCAGTCCAAACCAGTCGGCCCATTATTCAAAGCTCTACCCAGGTTTTCTTCAACATCCCTACTACACTCATGGCGGTTGATTTGCGCTAGTTTCAGCCATCGAGTCCTTCTCTCACCACCAGTCTCTCCCGGCGGCGCGTGTCAAGCCCACCGAACCTTTTTTTCTTACACTTCCTTTTTTACACTAATGGCGGAGTTGAAGAGGAAAAACAGAGGAGGAGGGAGCAGACAAAACAAAGGTCGAAAAGATTTTAAGAAGAGAAAACAAAATTCACATGAAGGCAAAGATGGTAGAAGAAAAGGTCCGCGTTTGCCTAATGCTATGTTAAAGGAGCTTCAATTACCTAAAAGGTCCAATGAATACTCCGATGAAGACATTGCTTCTGATGATGAAGCTGTTAATGATTTTTATGAATATGAAGAAGGGGTTGCTGAAGAAGAATCCAAGAAAAATAAACGATTTGACCCTGTTGAAAATTTCCAGTATGAGCTTCCTGATGATTTTGAGGTACTAAAAGCTTTTTATTTTGTGCTTTTGAGGTCTATTTTTGTAGGAAAGTTTTAATCTTTGGCTGGATTATTTAATGTCTGAGTTTTATTATGGAAGAATATCGTTGGACTCGAATGAATTTCATAGGGAGGAATTAGTCTAGAATATGTTAAAATAAAATTTGGAACCTACATGAAAGGTATAAAAGTTGCAATCCCCCATTGAATGGTGAAAAAAAAAGGCAGTCCGATGCAAGGGTACATCCCGTGTTCACGCCGGGTCCGGAGAAGGGCCGGGTGCGACGTAGACAACCTACCGTAACTCAAGCATTAGTAGCTGCTTCCACAGCTCGAACCCATGACCTATAGGTCACATGGAGACAACTTTATTGTTGCTCCAAGTTCACTTAGATTGAATCCCTGGAAGCAAAAAGTGCCGAAATGTTTTGGACAAAAAGGGGTACTGTTTTTTCCTTTTAAAATGGTGTCAAAGAGTGCACGTCTTATGTACGACAATCTTCAGAAATGGGGGATCAGCATATGCAGCAGGTGCTCACTTTGTGGTAATCAAACCAAAGATGTCTACCACCTATTTTTTCACTGTTCATTTACCTCACAGATATGGAGTTTCTTTTTAAGTATTTTGGAGGTCACATGGACAATGCCAATGACAACAATGGAGTTATTACAGAGTTGGCGTCTAAGAGGTTTAGAAAAGGCAAAGAGGAAAACTTGGAACACAATCCCTTCAGTGATTTGGTGGATAGTTTGGAAAGAAAGAAATGCTAGAGTTTTTGAGAGCAAACTGGAATCTGTAATTACCATTATATACATATGTATATCCTGTTTATTTTTTTGGTGCAACAGGGGTATCGCAAATGACATTGAGGCCATGGTTGACCTTTTGAGCTCATTACACAAGTCGTAATGGAGTCTACTGCTGTAAATACTTCCACAGCACATTCTAATTGCTGAAATCAGTATACTTTAACAATCAGTATTTTTTTTTGATTTGCATTAGCTGCACAAGATGGGAATAGCGAATTCGATTTTTTTGGGCCTTTCATAGATTTATAAGCATTGTACTTTTCTATGTAGGATGAAAATGTATCATCAGACGAAGGAGATGGTGATGAAGACGAGGATGGTCGGAGAGGAGATGATGATGATGAAGAGGACGATGAAAGGCATTCACGATTGTTGCAGGAAATCACTGGACTTCCCCCTGATGCTTTTGATGGTAAACTTGCAATTACTAGTAGAATATGATGTGTTTCTTCAAAGTCAATCCGTTGATATATTTTGTAACAGTGATTTGTATGTGCTACTTGTGTACATATGTGATGTGTTAGTCAAGTAAATTTTAGTATTTTTAAGCTTATTATTATTATTATTATTATTATTTTTTTTTTTTGCAATTCCATGTTTGTTTCCCTTTATTTTGTTGGAGAAGCATGCCTTATTAAGTGCTCCACTTTTCACAAAACCTGGGGAAAAACAGAGGAACTTTTGTCATTACATGGCATTTCTTTGAATACATTGTGTTAACCCATCACTAGAAGGACTGATCAAAACGTGTCTGAATGATAGGCAAGAAGAAGAAAAATGATGTTATTATATCTGAGGCATATCCTGAGTCTGAATATAATCCCAGTCGTGATATTCTGGATGGAGATGGCCGCATTAGCGTCCAGGATCTTCTCGGCCCTCTCCAGGGGAAGTCTGGCTATAGCAAAGTTAGAAAGAGCATGAGTCGGATGGAGAAGAAGTCCATACCCATGCATGCACCTCTTCCGAAACCAGATCAACAGAGATTGGAAAGAAAGGTAGCTTATGATTTTAGCAAGAAGGATGTTACGAAATGGGAACCTCATGTCAAAAGAAACAGAGAAGCAACAACTATCTATTTTGACGAAGATAGGGACGTGGGATTTTCTACTGTAGGAGCTATAGCTGCTGAATTTGAACCACGAACTGATTTTGAGAAAGAAATTGCTTCTCTTGTTAATGACAATGAGATCGTTGAAGCTCATAAAAAAGATGGTGCAAGGCTTCTTGAACTGAATAAGGTATGGAGGTCATAAAATTTTACACCCTTTATTTCATACTAATGGTTTTTCATTTAGTTCTCCTAAAGGAAAATGGTGCCTGTAAATTTTTTATATTATATTAATGTGTACCGCTTTGGCAGATATCTGTAGAAGATGTGAGGGACCGCCAAGACCAGCTTGCTAAGATGCGTAGCCTTCTTTTCCGTCATGAAATGAAGGCAAAACGAGTCAAGAAGATAAAATCAAAAGTGTATCATCGTTTGCTGAAAAAAGATAGATTGAAACAAGCAGGTACTGCAGTTGAAACTGACCCAGAAGCAGCCAAAGAGCAGGCAATGAAACAAGAATTCAAAAGGGCAGAGGTAATTTCTTTCATTACTTGCGTGAACTTACCTAGGGGTCTTTTCTGCTTTTCAGGTTATTTGCTGATTGAGTTTGTCTCTTTTGCGACTAAATTCTATGTAGGAACGCATGACTCTGAAGCACAAGAACAGCTCCAAGTGGGCAAAGCGCATCTTACAACGTGGCTTGGATGTGCAAGACGATGGAACTCGAGCCGCTATTACTGAACAACTGAATCAACATGCCCTTTTGACAAGAAAAGCAAATAGCATGAAAGAGAGTAGTAGTAGTGAAGAAAGCAGTGATGATGAAGACCTTGATGAGACTTCTGATGGATCAGATCAGGATGCTGCAATAAAACTGTTGAAGAAAGCGAAGGACAAGACCTTTGAAGTTTTAGAAGGGGATGAAGAGTTGCCAGCGTCAGGAGTGCTTTCTTTACCTTTCATGGTAATTTCATTAATCTTCCCTTTGCACCACCACTTGCTCTTTATTTTTTGAGGTTTGGAATTTCATCTATGGTTATGCATCTCAGCTTGTTTATGTACCATCTTGAAACATTGTCACTTCACAGGTCCGTGGATTGAAAAGAAGGAAAGAAGCGGCCGATGAAGAAGCAAAGCTTGCTCTAAAAGAGTACGAGTCATCATTGAAGGAATTCGAAGAGAAGAACGAGCCAAAAACTCAAGGAACAAATATTT
This sequence comes from Nicotiana tomentosiformis, assembly GCF_000390325.3. Classification (NCBI taxonomy): domain Eukaryota; kingdom Viridiplantae; phylum Streptophyta; class Magnoliopsida; order Solanales; family Solanaceae; genus Nicotiana; species Nicotiana tomentosiformis. The sequence continues at coordinate 113,988,153 of NC_090818.1, forward strand.
TGAGTGGTAGGAGAGTTTTTGGAGCTCAAAAAATGCAGCAACTCGAACCCAAAAAGAAAGTGACATCAGACAACTACTATGGTGACAGTGATAGTGAAGGTGAGAGAGATGCCAGAGAAACTGGCATTACTGCTCGTGAAGAAAATAATTTTCCTGAGAGGGAAGTTCATTTTGATCCCAGTTCACTTCGTGAAGAGTCTGAGATTGGTCATGATTCCCTGTTTAAGGTAATTGCATCGTGAACTTCATCAAATCCTGCAGTACCATCTCATATTGCCCTCTTTCCTGCGTTGTTTGAGGTGATTAAAGTTTTAATTTGTTCTGGTTTCAGAGTTTTGAGGACGTTGCGAGAGAACCATGCTCAAAGACATCATACGAAGTTTCCATTTTTGCAGATGACTCTTGGAAAAAGGTTCAGCTTTTGTTTTCTCAAAAATCAATTTTCTTACTCCTTTTAGCAAAGTCTTATTGGTATATTTGGTGAACAGATGAATGATTCTTCAATTAAAGGGAAGCAGGCAAAATCTGCAAATGCAAAAAGTGCGATGGCTTTACAGATCACAGAACCTGTTGCGAGTGAACCTGATGGAAAGGTAATCTCTCTATATGCTGAATCCACAATGCAACTTTCTCTGACCTGTTTGTTACGAAAGCTTTACATTTTGCACCCCTAGTGTTTGCTCTTTTTTTGTGATTTACACCTTATCCTAATCCCAATATGTTTAGTGATTTGCTCCCTATCTCTTTATTTCCTTGCAAAACAATAAAGACACTTTCTTTCTCGATTATTCCTGAGGGCACAATAGGGAAAATACAAATAAGAAAAAGAAAAAATATGGTGTAAAATAAAATAAAGTTATCACATATTAAACAAAAAAAATACTTTTATTTCACCACAGTTATGCATGCAGTGGAGAGTGACAAGAGAAAATGCACTTCGCACTATTTGAGAGAATAGAAATGAAGAGGGTTTTTTTCCTCCACTATCATGAAAATGGCTGTAAGCTTAAATACGAAATGGTGACAGTACATCCAGCAGTTAGACAAGTTGAAGATTGTATATCTTCTATGCTTTATTTTACCCTTTCTTACTTTCCCATTTCTTCTATGTAACTTCTCCAGATTACGTTTCTTAATTGCTAAATCTTACTCTCTTTGTATTTTCTATCTTTGTGATACGATAACAATATCTGCCTTATTCTGCTTCAATGTCAATGTCAAATTAGCAGATTGTAACATCTGCAAAAATAGGGAGAAAATTGGAGAAAGCCCCTTTACAATTGCTTTATTTTGTACCTCAATGTCCATTTTGAAAAATAGGAGAAATATAAATATATTTCTGAACTTTTGCAAATCCACTAGGCCCCTTTGCAGTTGCACTTGCTAAAGCACAAAAGGTTTAAAAGCTATGCAAAAGAATGTGGCATTAGCAAACACCAATTCAACAGAACGTGAATAATAATTAATGAAAAGAAACAAGACAAAGAACATTAACAAAATGTCATTTCCTCTTCGACATTGAGTTACATTAACTTGGTGGGTATCTGATTTGTCTTGTTACTCTGAAAAAATTCCTTAAGCATTGTTTATGGCGAAGGTGCTCAAGAATTTAATCTTGGGACCTCTAGGTTTCATGAGATAGTTTAATGTGTATGCGGTCACCCGGCAAATGTGGTTCCTGCCCAATATGTAATATTGCTTTTTTCCTATCTTGCCCTCGTGGATAATTAAAAAAAGGATGTTTTAATTATTTTACAAGGAAATAGAGAGATTATGGTGCAAATTAAAAAAAGAAAGGCTAGGGGTGTAAATCAAAAAAGAGAGAACACATTAGGGGTGCAAAACACAAAGAATTTGTTTGTTATTGTTGACTCTTAATTCTGCTTGCAGGAATTTGATGAGGATAGTGATACAGATAGTGGAGGAGAAATGGTTGATGGGATTTTATCTTCTGGGACTAAGTCCACATATGAAATCCCATCTCAGGAAGAACTTATTCGGCGTGCTTTTGCTGGTGATGATGTTGAAGACGACTTTGAGAGAGAAAAACAAGATGCCTTGAATGAGGAAGTTCCCGAGCCTGAAAAACCCCTTTTACTGCCTGGTTGGGGCCAATGGACCAATATACAAAAGAAGAGAGGTCCGCCTTCTTGGATGCTTGAAGAACATGATAATGCCAAAAAGAAAAGAGAAGAAGCTCTCAAGAAGAGAAAAGATGCAAATTTGAATCATGTTATTATCTCCGAAAAGAGGGACAAGAAGGTTGGTCATAGACATCTTTCATCCTTTAAACTGATTTAAGAATCAACATTCTCGTGATTGATGTCAATTTGGATTTTAGTTGTTACTGATAGTGATTGCAGACTTATGTGCATGCGTGAATTTTTCTTATTGTATTTGCCTTTCTCCTTGGATTTAAATTAGTGAAACTAAAATCATCTTGGTTACAAAAAAACTTAGCAAAATTAAAATCATCTTCTGCTTCAGTCGAGGTAGCAGTTAAAAGAGAAGTTGGATTGCTAATCAAACAAAGTAAATAAAAAAAGAACAGACAACGGCAGAAAGCAGTAGAGGAGAGTTTCAACTTCACCATCATTCATCTTACAGGAAAGGTTGTGAACCTGCTCGTCTTTTTAGAAACACTATTCTTAACTTTATGTAGATTTGGATACTTTAAATGGTCATGCTGTGTGTGCTGGAGATTTTCCAACACTCATTGAAACACGCAGTAAGGTTATTTTCATTATTTAGCCACACAACAAACTGTTCTTCAGTTTTCCTACACCTGTCTCAAGCCTGTCCAACAGATGCATATTTAGAAAACTTCTCTGTTCTTTACATGTACAGAAGGCCATGCCTTCAATGTTGCTTGTCCTTGCTCATAGTGTACAACTTTTACTGCGATTGACTCAGTTTCTACTTTTCCATGCAGGCTGACAAGTTACACACGCCGACATTACCTTATCCATTTACTTCCCAAGAAGTTTTTGAGCAGAGCATTCGGATGCCTATTGGACCTGAATTCAACCCCGTAACAACAGTTGGAGCTCTTACTCGGCCCGAGGTCCGTCCTCAAGCATACTATCTAACTTTTGTTTGCCTATCTTTCCATATTCTTGTTGTTTCCAGAAGTATATCTGAAACCCCCCCCCCCCCCCCCCACCAAAAAAAATTATGAGTGAGAAAAGGGAAATGCCTGTTAAATTTTAAAATCCAGTTGGATGAAATATATTCTTTTTCTTAGCCCTTTCCCTTTTTTGGGTATAAGATTTTTCTTTGTTACTTTATTTTGGGAGAGGAGGGGTTGAGTTTCTAGCTGTGATCTGGAGGTGGAATAGATGTTATCTTTGCTTATGTTATAATTCTCGCAGGTGGTAAAGAGGAATGGTATTATCATAAAGCCTATCAAATTCGAGGAAGTTGATCCCCATGGAAGATCGGAGGACCACAAACGTGGTGGTATGCAGAAAAAGAAGGGTGGTAAAAGTAAGGGTAACAAAGCCACGAAAAAGAAAACCGTGTAGATTGGAAGCTAACTATTTCGCGACCTTTGACATTTTAAAGAAGGAACCCTTTTGTTGTTTTCTAGCAGTTGTGAGATCCGATGGTCAATAACCAGTGAATTTTCTCGCCATGTCCTTGTTTTGGATCTGTAGTTAGGGGAGCCTCTTTTCTGCAGTTTTGGTCGAAGAATTAGCTGCAGCTTCTTACAGTGAAGCCCGGAGAATTATGAAGATGAGAGGCTTTACTCTCCACGCATGCAGCGCAAAGAGATTTTTGTTGTGTTAGTAAATCTGTAGCACAAATGATGGGGGGGAATTGCCTACGAGTATGGTTACAGTTACGTATTTAATTATTTTTTTTCCTGATACGAATTTAATTATTGAATGTATTATGTTACTAGCTATGCTCGGATTTGAAAGTATTTAAAGTGTATAATTGTTTCAAGTGAAGCAGATGGTATGTATCAGTTTTGTTTCTTTGTGGTAAAGCGTAGATTTGGTTGTACTTTTGTTATTATGACTATCAAGTTTTAAATGGTTATGTGCCCATTATTCTTTAATGTGCATATTTTTTTTTTTTTGAAAATATCATACAATAGAATTTAACATCGTTAGTTTTTCTTCATCCAAACTGAATATTTCTGTGCTTGTAATAATTAGACTATTTTTTACCTTTTTCTTTAGAAAGAATTTTTAAAAAGAATTCAGTGTGGGGTGGGGGTGTGCGAAAATAATTTTTTTTCATCTTAAAAATGCGTAATGTTTCAGAGTAATATTCATTAAAAAGTTTAGTACCGCGTAATGTACCTTGCAGATTCTATTACGAGGAAATGGTTCAGCAGAACTCTTTATAGTTTGAAGAAGAAAATGACTTTATAAAGCTCTGTTGTATTTTATTTTCATTTCTTTTAAGGGTAAAACAAAAATCTCTTGAAAAATTTGACATAAACTTAAAAGATTGTAACGGTGCGAAAAACAATTTAATAATCGTGTGTCCAATCAATAAAAGATGAAATAAGTACACTGCCAAATTTTTTGAAGCAAGCACAAATCTCAAACAGGTGAAACACAATCAGTTTTATCAACACGAAAAGTAATACACGAATCTTGAACTTCTAATCATTTCTAATTATTTTTCTTTAAGAAAAGATTTCGTAGACAAACTAGAGATATACCACTTTAATATAAAGAGATTTTTACCTTAAAAGAAAAAAAAAATCGTATAACTGAATCCCTTAATTGAAGACGCTAATTATGATTTGAAAACCGTTTAATGGAAAATGTATATAACGGAAGAACTTGAATTTAAAGTAAGAAGCCTTAATGGATAAACATGAAGTACTAATTCCATCGGTAGATTGTTTAGTGAATTAAATCTTTTTTTTTTTTCGGTTTGATTGCGTCCCAAATGTTTCTAGTTATCTTGTTTTTTTTTAAATTTATTGAATGTTCCTTTTTTGCGTCTCACATTCCACTCACAAAAGAGCTTAATTTCATGATATGGAAAGAAATGAAGAAAAATCACGAAAAAGAAGCATGGATTAAGGACCTAAAATGCAAGCTACTAAGGTTAATAAATATTTAAGGGGTACACAAACATTAAAAGACAAATAATATGGACCGAATCTTGTAAATTGCGAGGAAAAAATAAAATTAGGAAGCCTAAAATACATAAAGGAAGCATAGGTTAAGGACGTAAAATGCAAAAGCTCTCATAAGATTGCACACTATCAAGCACCTATATCAAATTATTTTTATGCTCGAGTGTGTTTTTCAATTAGGTCCCTCATTAAAGCTGATTATACATACAATTTAGAAATGCACATACAACGGAGACGTCCAATTAACGTTAGCTCCGCTATATATATAATTCCGGCACACGGCGGACATCGGCTGTCATCGGCGGTGGTGCATTAGGCGGCAATGAGGCGGCAACCACCGGCACGGGTGGCCAATTATCGGGACACGACGGAGGAGGAGGTGCACCTGAACTAGTTTTACAAGAGGGAGCAGAGGGAGGAATTGGGACAAATTTTGGTAACATATGACGAAAATCTTTTATTTCCAATAGCTTTCTAGGAGTAGTTGCATGGATTGAAGAATAGCAAAGAGTTGTGAAAAGTAAAACAAGAAGGATTTTCGAAATTGCACTTTGTTTGGTCATTATAGAGTAATATTTAGTACTTATAAATATATATGTAGAAGAATGGTTTTACTAGCGAAGGAGCTATATGTTGTATATATAGTTCAAGAAATTAAAGAATGTAACAAAATTTGTACAGGTAATTGTTGAGTTGGATTTATTATTTACTGACCTTCTTTTCTGGTGGAAGATATGATCATTAAAACATTCCTATTTGGACTTATTTCGTAGGTCAAAAGGATTAGGAAGATGGGGAGTTAATTTATTACTTTTTGCCTTTTTATTCAGGAGAAATAAATTATGTTATGTAACAGTTGAATGATTAATTGAGTTTACACTGATTAAAAAAAAAATGAAATATTCTCAATTTTATGACAAATCTGATCTCATGGCGTGTTCTGATTCTCCACTGACTTCAAAGATATATGTACTTTTTATTTTATCTTCGATGTTATTGCTAGAGATGCACACATGATTTTCATTCGTATGGAATTAGAACGAATTTGGCGATTAAATTCTTGTTGGATTGCAAATGAAAAACAAAATAACAAAGATTCAACAAACCTAAGGATTTAAGATATCTTCAATCTTTGGATCTTGGTCCTTGAGGCTGCAGCATCTTTGTTCTTGAGAGAGATGGTGGCTAGCACATGAGAGAATATGATTTTTGAATTTGCAAGTGTTAGGAAAAGAAATCCCTTGCCTCATGTTGATAATATGTGTGTGTGAGGTCATCAAAGATGATGCAATAAAGTGTCCTTTAGTTTGGCCTTAGCAAGCTACAGCTATGGTGTTGTACTGCTGCCAGATGGTACAGTGCAACACCTTTTACAACTGTAGAGTTGACTGCACGACAACCAAGGAAACTGATCTTTATCTGTTCCCTCTGCTATTCCCTTATCTGATTTCAATGAGAATTGAACCAGGCATCTGACTAGTTACTCTGAATGCAAGAAAATTAATTGTATCACGTTCCTTATCTGGTTCTCTCGTGAAGTTTGTCAAATCATCAAAACAAAAGACGCATAACTTATAATTTTTAACTCCTAAATTTTAGGAAAAATCATCAAATTATAATTTTGTCTAATGTAAAATCTATTTTTAAAGGGTAAAAAAGTCGGATGACATTTCGCTAAGGAGTTTCGTGCTTTTAATATAGTATAGATAGATATATATCGATATATATTATACATGAATTATACATTCACCGGCTATTTTAAATTTAGGCGCTTAAGTAGGTGGCATTATATCTTTGTGTGAAATATGTAGATGAAACTGAAAATTACGAGATGAGAGAGAATTGTTTGACCAAGAAATATAATCTCTGGTTAAACTATTAAATTTATATAATGAAGGGTTAAATCTAGTTAAGGATAATAACTCTAGATATTAGGTACATGGATGTACAGTGGGAAAGATAGAGTTTGCATATGATTAATGGCAATAAATATGAAATTTCTTTACAACAAGAACATTAAATGAGATATATCTAGCAATAAATGTCAATAAATGGCATTTATATAAATAAGGAGAATGATTCACCTGATAATGAGTTGACAAGGAGAATATTCTGCCTGGCAACAGTGTGTGACAAATAGATCCAAGATTCGTATGAACAATCCTTGGATCTGATGGAAACGTGAGGAATAATATGAACGAGAATCTTTACAAAAAGGTAGTGTTTGTATCCTTTGAGAGAGAGTCTTCTTCTCAAAAAGTGTTCTTATCAAATGAAAAATTACCCCCTCACTCCTTATCTCTTTTTCTATTTATATGGGACATGTCCCTAGTCAACCCTAAAAGGACAAGTACAGAGAATATTCAATGGAATATTCTCTTAAATATCTTATTATAAAAACTAGCCGTTAGCATTCTGTTCTTGATACTTGACCTCGACCGTTATCGACCGCCAGGCCACGAGTCCCACTGTTCACTAGTCGACCTTGGCCGCATCATTTTTCATAACATCACTTCATGCTAAATTCCCTTGGGGCAGATTTTGACCTATACAGTTACTCCCTCCGCTTATTGAGGTCGACCTTGGATGACCTCAATGAGCGGACTCTGGTAGTTATGGCTGAGAAGTTTGGGCAAGCAGGTCAAGTAGTAGCATTTTAGATGGGGTGACAACATGGCATTCCGTGAGCCGCAACCTAGGGTCATGTCGATTCAGAGTGACGTCATGTCATCATGCATCATCATTACGCATTTTCCCGATACCTTGCGTCGTGTCCCATGCCTCTGCCGTTTCAATTCCTGAGCTGTGTAATGATCACTTGCTTTCTCGATATTGATGCTTGAATTCTTATAAATAGAGATACATAATCCTTTGCCTTATTCTTTGCAATCTAAATATTGGATCTCTATACCTTCTTCCTTCTTGGTTCAAAATACTTGCCCTCTTGATTTTACTACCGTATTTTGCTTTTATTGATTCCGGTGGGTTCTGCTACCCTTGACTCTTCTGTGTATATACCCCATTTATTCGTAAACAAAGATGGTTAACGTGTCTTATAGTTCTGGAAGGTTACCTGACCCTATTCCCTTAGCGGTGCGCATGCCTCCCCATGACGATAGGGTTGCCATTGTTGCGGAGGATGAAAGCTTTCCTATGGTGGAGGAAATAATCCCTCGTAGCGAGAAGGCTAGATCTGACTTTTCAAAGTTTCCCGAGGACGACCTTGAGGCCTCGTAATCGGTGATGGATGCGGATGCTCTTGCTAATTTCAGAGCGAAGTTCAAAATTTCGGCCTACATCGACCTTGTCCCGGCTGGTTGTGATGTAGTGCAGATTCATCGCCCTGGATACTGCGCATTCTACGCGTATCCATTCTATGTGGGCTACTCCTTTCCCCTTCTCCCATTGACGGAGGAATTTTGCCGCTACTACGGCGTCTGCCCGACCCAACTTTCACCTTACATCTACAAACTTATCCGCATGTTGACGAAGTACGCAGAATTGGACGGCCACGGGATCTCTCTTCGCCACCTGATGCACCTCTTCGCACCTAATTTCTATAGAGGGACGATGTTGCATCTTCGTCATCGAGGGAGTAAGAGTTTGGTAGTGAAGATAGACGATAAAGAAAATTGCCGATTCTGGCTTAGCTACTTCTACGTCAAGACCGAGGACGTGGTGGCAAATGCGAATGGATTTCCTGAGGAATGGAATTATGCCCGTAAGTATTTTTTACTAAACGCCTATTTTGCTAATTTTGATTATAGCCTAACATTCTGCCTTTTCCTCGTTCAACTGAGACTTCGCCCCCTCCTTTGGTTACGGATATTCATGACTGGGTTAGCCAGGTCTTGCCTCACATAGTGGAGATTCGCAAATGGTCAGCCTTTTCCAAGAAGTTCAGGCCCAAGCTTTCAGCGATCGGTGAGTTTGCCCGTTTTGAATCTTTATTGTCGTTGCCTTCTCGCTTGCTTCTTATTGTTTTGTGGGGATTGACCTCTTAATATTTTTTTCTTCTATTTTGTTTCTAGCTCGGGGATCCTTGAGGAGATCGAAGCCCCCTACTCCTGCGTTTCGCCAGATGAACACTATAACGGGGTCCGCCCCTACTATGACTGTGGCCAAGCTTGCCCGGCCATCCACTTCTATTCGGCCTCCAGTTTTGGCTAGATCGGCTCGATCGTCGACAACTTAAGTACCAGAGACTTAGTCCTCTCCCTTGCTTCACTTAATAGATGAAGAGTCTTCACCGAGCTCAGAGGATTTGGTCCCTCGTAAAAGGACGTCGGTGGACATCGACGATGGGATGATCCGAGCCATAGATTCTACAAGGAACGAACGCGAAACGACCTCCATTGTGCCTGAAGACGGTGTAAATTTTCCGTCTGAGGTCCTGCCATCAGTGGAAGCCGCAGAGAGCGTGCCATTTCCTGATGCCAACGTCGGAACTGGTGGAGTGTCCGTGGAGGTTCTGGGTACTGTGCGGTGAGATGCGCCATCGTCCTTGCGGCCAATTGATGTTCCCACCTTATTTACCGATGAGAGAGGTAAGGGGGTTGCTGAGGATGGTTACGAGATGGGCTCCGATATGGACCCTGAGGAGGTTAGGATGATGGGAGAAGGACTCACCCATCTCGAGGTGAGATTGGAGGGAACAACGCGGACCATTGCGATCCATCTGCACCGAGATCTGCTAGTTGATACGGAGGACATAGTCCCTTCTTTTGTTCCCCTATGTTCCGACATGGAGGGTAAGACCCTCGAGAAACTGAAGGATTCCACATTGTCGAGGAGCATAGCCGGTCTTGCTCTCAGGGTAAGTTGGGTATTTCATTTGTATGTTCGTTCATGTCGAATCTGATTTTATTCTTACTCACTCTGGTTTTCTTTTCAGACCATGATCTTGGAGATCGAAAGCTCCAGCCAAGAGGAGAGGCGGAAGGCCATTTTCCGAAAGATAGAGCGGAAATATTGCGAGTATCGTGGTAAGCACCGCGAGCTTTGCAGGCGGTTTGGTGGGAGTAGCAACTTCCGGGCTCTCTGAACGAGCTAAAGGAGAAGGATGGCGAATTGGTGAAAGTCATCGAAAAATATAGTGAGCTCAAGGGGGTGTTGAATGACAAGGAAGAGGAGCTCGAGGTGAGCAGGGGAGTCGAGGCCCAATGCGCCGACCTTCAAGTCTAAGTGAGCTCGCTGCGGGCCAAGCTAAAAAAAAGTCTAATCAAGGCAGATGCTCTGGGTGGTGAGCTTGCTGAGAGGATAGCAGACTTAGAGAAGTCAGAATCGGATCGGTTGGCGGCTTTGAGGCAAGTAGAGGCATCGGTGGCCGTAATCCACGTTCTTCGTTCAGAGCAGGCGAGTGATTTAGAGACAACGAGTCTTAGAGAGGAGCGACTCGACGAGCATATAGGGGAGTTGGAGGAAGAAAATTCGGGCCTTAATGAACGAGTTGTCTCCCTTGAAGCCGAAAAGTCCCAGTTATTGGCTCAACTGTCCTCTTCTTGCGCTTTTGCCATTCCTGACATTCTGCGGGATCTATAGAGACTTGATGGCGGCAGGGAAAGTTTCTGAGACCGACTTCGAGGATGCTCGTGCTAAGGCACGCTCATCTCGGACTGCTTGTGGCTATGATCCTGCTACACCGGAGGCTAGTGATGGCGATGAGAGCATAGGCATGGACGAGATTGAACAAGATGCCTGGTATGAGGATGAGTATCCCGAAGGCGGTGGCGATGGTACTGGCGGAGAGGCAGGTAGAGATGACCTTGGCATTCAAATGGATGGCATTGCTGGGTTAGGTGACGAGTAGTTGTCTTTATTTCTTTTTGCTTGTAAGTTTTGTACATATTTTTGTGGGCATCTGTTGTAGCCTTTGTAAAGAATATATTTTACGAAATGCCATTTTCGTTGCTCGTACCTGACTTTTTTCCTTCTGTTCGGGCTTGTATGCCTCTTTCTTTTATTTTTCCGTTTGGTCGCTTTAGTCGTAAAACCTTGGTTTATTTGTGTTCAACGAGGTCGAAACAGAACATATTTTTGGTCATGGCCGGGGGCCGGTAGGTGCTAATTCGAATGAGGTCGAATGTAACTTATACTTAATTAATTCGAAACGAGGTCGAATGTAACTTATACTTAGTTAATTCGTGCAAGGTCGAATGTGAGAGCGAGGTCGAATGTGAGTTAATTCGAGTGAGGTCGAATATAACCCGTACTTAGTTAATTCGAGCAAGGTCGAATATGAGTTAATTCGAGCGAGGTCGAATGTGAGTTAATTCGAGCAAGGTCGAATGTAACCCGTACTTAGTTAATTCGAGCAAGGTTGAATGTGAGTTAATTAGAGCGAGGTCAAATGTGAGTTAATTAGAGCGAGGTCGAACGTGAGTTAATTCGAGCGAGGTCAAATATAACCCATACTTATTTAATTCGAGCGAGGTCGAATGTAACCCGTACTTAGTTAATTCGAGCAAGGTCGAATCTGAGTTAATTCGAGCGAAGTCGAACATGAGTTAATTCGAGCGAGGTCGAACGTGAGTTAATTCGAGCGAGGTCAAATGTAACCCGTACTTAGTTAATTCGAGCAAGGTCGAATGTGAGTTAATTCGAGCGAGGTCGAATGTAACTTTTACTTAATTGTGGCCGGGGGGCGAGTAGGTATTGAGGCAATGTTACTCTAGTGAAAATATGGGCAAACTTCATGCATTTGTATTTTGTTCATATACTTGGAGAAATTAACATGTTTTTCGGGCTGGCATTCCAGTCCCAGTTTATCTAGTCCCTTCATTGGGCGACCTAGAGAAGTGTTGAGAGGTTGGGCAATGAACTGACTGTCCAGTGCCTTCTTCCATTTATACTTCAACTTAAAGTGTCCCCCTTGTCGCCTCGTTAAAAACCTCCTTGAGAAAACCCAATTGAGACAAAACTCAAGTGAGGGAAAAAAGAGTACGACTTGAAGAACGTTTTTTCTTAAAAGTTGAAGTACTTGAGGTGTGTGATGTTCCAGTTGTTTGGTAGTAGTTTTTCTTCTATTGTTTCTAGTTAGAAAGACCCTTTGTTTGCTGTAGCCGTGATTTTGTATGGACCATCCCAATTTGTTCCCAGTTTGCCTTCCCACGGGTCTTTGCTTGCTTGTGTTTTGGCTTTGAGCACGTAGTCCCCGACTTTGAGTGGTTTGATTTTGGCCTTTTTGTTATAATAGCGTTTTGCCTATTATTTTTGGGCTACCATCCTTATGTAGGCCATATCTCTCTGTTCTTCGGCTTCATCGAGCTCTTGCCTTCTGCTTTCATCGTTCCCCGGCCTGCTCTATTGGGAGTATCTCAAACTGGGCTCTCCGACTTCGACTGGTATTACCGTATCCGTCCCATAGACTAATGAGTAGGGTGTCTCTCCTGTGCTCGTCTTCGGCATTGTACAGTAGGCCCAAAACACTTCTGGTAATAACTTCGGCCATAGTCCTCAAGCTTTTTCTTCATGATGTTCAATATTGATTTATTGGAGGATTCCGCTTGCCCGTTGCCCGTGAGATGGTACAGTGTTGAGATTATTCTTTTGATATGCCACTTCTCAAAGAATTCGACGACTTTTTTTCCAGTGAATTGGGGTCCGTTGTCGCAACTGATCTCTTTGGGGAGGCCGAAGCAGCACACGATGTTTTTCCATATGAAGGCGATCACTTCTTGTTCGCGTATCTGGGAGAATGCTCCTGATTCTACCCATTTAGAAAAATAGTCAGTTAAAACCAAAAGAAATCGTACGTTACCTCGCCCCGCAGGGAGGGGGGCAATGATGTCCATTCCCTACTTGATGAACGGCCAAGGGGAAGTGACCGAGCGGAGGTGCTCGCCTGCTTGATGGATCATTGGGGTGTATTTTTGGCATTGCTCGTATTTTTTCATGAAGTCTGCGGCCTCTTTTTTCATAGTGGACTAGTAGTAACCTGCCCGTATGAGACATTTGACCATAGCTCGATTGCCAGAATGAGCTCCGCAGTGGCCTTCGTGGACTTCTTCTAGGACGCGCCGTGTTTGATTCGGACCTAAGCATTTCACCAGGGGGCCGCCATACGTCCTTTTGTATAGGTCGTTATGAATGATGCTGTACCTGGATGCTTGTATCCGAAGTTTCTTGGCTTCCTTTTTATCATTTGGAAGTACGCCATCCTGCAAGTATGTAACAATACGGTTGCGCCAGTCCCAAGTTAGATTTATGATCCTTACCTCGATTTGATCTATCGATGAGTGGAAGAGGGTGACCATTTTTCTTTCTCCGATTATGCTCTTAGTAGTTGCTGCTAATTTGGCGAGGCCATCTGCTTCGATATTTTGTGCTCGAGGAATCTGGTCGAGCTGACATTCATCGAACTCGGACAGTAGTTTATAGATCTCGCCCTGGTATTTTTGTAACCTTTGCTCTTTGATCTGGAAAGTCCCTGTGACTTGGTTGATGACGAGTTCAGTGTCGTAGCGTAGTACGACCCGTCTAGCCCCGTACTTGAGTGCTAGCCTTAATCCTGCAATCACGACCTCATACTCGGCCTCGTTGTTAGTCATATCCGGGCACCTTATGGACTGGCGAATCACTTCGCCTGTCGGGACTTCGATTACAAGTCCTAGTCCGGACCCTGACATATTAGAAGCGCCTTCGGTGTACAAAATCCATAGATCTATTGTTTGTGAAGCGTGGGCGGCTTCTTTTTCGACTTCGAGCATTATTTTTGCGCTAAAGTCGGCGACGAAGTCGGCAAGGACTTGTGATTTTATCGTCGTTCGCGGTTGATATGTGATATCATGCTCGCTTAATTCTATGGCCCATTTGGCTAACCTGCCCGATAGCTCGGGCTTATGCAAAATACTTCTCAAGGGGAAAGTTGTGACTACCGAGATGGGGTGGCACTGGAAGTAGGGTCTAAGCTTTCGTGAAGCTACGACAAAGGTTAGGGCTAATTTTTTGAGGTGGGGGTACCTCATCTCGGTGTCGACTAAGGTTTTGCTAATGTAATAGATGGGAGATTGCGTACCTTTATCTTCTCGGACCAGGACCGCACTCACCACCACTTCAGATACGACGAGGTAGACGAGGAGGCACTCCTGAGGTTCCGATTTGGAAAGCAACGACGGTGATGACTGTCACACCCCTTTTATACCCCCAAAAAGATATATGTGTTATGGATTGTTGTAGGTTAAAGAGTTTTTTCAATTAAAGTGACAAATTTGAATAGGGATTATTTTATTTACAGAGTCCCCACTTGGAATTGATTTTTTGGGTGTTCCAAGTCACCTTTTATTTGAATCCCTAGTCAAAGGAAGGTTTGACTCTATTATTATTAGTGTGCGAAAACAAAGTCCGGGTAAGAAATTTTGTTGACCGGGGAGAAGGTGTAAGGCATTCCCCGAGTCCCGTGGTTCTAGCACGGTTACTTTATTGACTACAACTTGGCTTGAATTAATTTTAGATAAACTGTGATTTATTGGTTTCCATGTTTTATGTGTCCGCTTTTATATTAAAATATGGAATTATCTTTGAAACGAATCACGTGTGTGAATCCGTTTTGTTTATTGTGCCAAAATCATGTCACGTGTACGTGCACGCAATTACTAGTATTTTTATTATATTTAAGGTTGTTTCGCCCAAAGTTGCACGAACACATACCTTGATTTTAGTTTTGGGAATCGTAATTATGTCACGCGAACGTATACATAATCACGATGATTCAATTAATTATGAGTACGCCTAAAGCATTCTAGTGCATTCATGATTTGTTTCTTTCCTAAATTTGAGATTATTGTGAAGGCCATGAATTATGGAATTACTTTTGGAAAAAGTGTACGATTTTAG
>NC_090818.1:114003290-114059290 GCF_000390325.3 Nicotiana tomentosiformis
GGATCCTCCTAGGCGAAAAGGTTCTACCTGGGTTAAGCTACATAAAACAACCTGAGCGAAGAGTACTTCTTCCCGGAACTATGAGCTGGATCACCCTTGGCAAAAAGGTTCTACCTGGGTTAAGCTACGTAAAACAATCTGAGCGAAGAGTACTTCTACCCGGAACTATGAGCAGGATCCCCCTAGGCAAAAAGGTTCTATCTGGGTAAAGCTAAGAAAAACAAGCCGGGGCAAAGAGGACTTCTACCCGGAAATATGAGAAGGATCCCCCTAGGAGAGAAGTAACTACTTGGGTTAAGCTACGAAAAACAAGCCTGGGCGATGAGTATTTCAACCCGGAACTATGAGCTGGATCCCCCTAGGCAAAAAGGTTCTAGCTGGGTTAAGCTAAATAAAACAACCTGAGCGAAGAGTACATCTACCCGGAACTATGAGCTGGATCCCCCTAGACGAAAAAGTTCTACATGGGTTATGCTACATAAGACAACCTGAGCGAACAGTACTTCTACCCAGAACTATGAGCTCGATCACCCTAGGCGAAATGGTTCTACCTGGGTTAAGCTACGTAAAATAATCTAAGCGAAGAGTACTTCTAACCGGAACTATGACCAGGATCCCCCTACGCAAAAAGGATCTACCTAGGTTAAGCTAAGAAAAACAAGCCTTGGCGAAGAGTACTTCTACCCGGAAATATGAGTAGGATCCCCCTAGGCGAGAAAGTTCTACCTGGGTTAAGCAAAGTAAAACAAGCCTGGGCGAAGAGTAATTCTACCCGGAACTATGAGCTGGATCCCCCTAGGCGAAAAAGGTTCTACCTAGGTTAAGCTACGTAAAAAAACCTGAGTGAAGAGAACTTCTACCCGGAACTATGAGCTGGATCCCCCTAGGAGAAAAGGTTCTACCTGGGTTAAGCTACATAAAACAACCTGAGCGAAGAGTACTTCTACCCAGAATTATAACCTGGATCACCCTTGGCGAAAAGGTTCTACCTGGGTTAAGCTACGTAAAACAATCTGAACGAAGAGTACTTCTACCCGGAATTATGAGCAGGATCCCCCTAGGCAAAAGGGTTCTACCTTGGTTAAGCTAAGAAAAACAAGCCTGGGCGAAGAGTACTTCTACCCGGAAATATGAGCAGGATCCCCCTAGGCGAGAAGGTTCTGCCTGGATTAAGCTACGAAAAACATCCTGAGCGAAGACTACTTCTACCCGTAACTATGAGCTCGATCCCCCTAGGCAAAAAGGTTCTACCTGGGTTAAACTACATAAAATTGCATGGGCAAAGAGTACTTCTACCCGAAACTATGAGTTGGATCCTCCTAGGCGAAAAAGTTCTACCAGGGTTAAGCTACATAAAACAACCTGAGCGAAGAGTACTTCTACCCGGAACTATGAGCTGGATCACCCTAGGCAAAATGGTTCTACCTGGATTAAGCTACGTAAAACAATCTGAGCGAAGAGTACTTCTACCCGGAACTATGAGCAGGACCCCCCTAGGCAAAAAGGTTCTATCTGGGTAAAGCTAAGAAAAACAAGCCTAGGCAAAGAGTACTTCTACCCGGAAATATGAGAAGGATCCCCCTAGGAGAGAAGGTTCTACTTGGGTTAAGCTATGAAAAACAAGCCTGGGCGAAGAGTACTTCTACCCGGAACTATGAGCTGGATCCCCCTAGGCAAAAAGGTTCTACCTGGGTTAAGCTACATAAAACAACCTGAGCGAAGAGTACATCTACCCGGAACTATGAGCTGGATCCCCCTAGGCGAAAAGGTTCTACCTGGGTTATGCTACGTAAGACAACCTGAGCGAAGAGTACTTCTACCCGGAACTATGAGCTCGATCCCCTTAGGCGAAAAGGTTCTACCTTGGTTAAACTATGTAAAATAGCATGGGCAAAGAGTACTTCTACCCGAAACTATGAGTTGGATCCTCCTAGGCGAAAAGGTTCTACCTGGGTTAAGCTACATAAAACAACCTGAGCGAAGAGTACTTCCACCCGGAACTATGAGCTGGATCACCATAGGCAAAAAGGTTCTACCTGGGTTAAGCTACGTAAAATAATTTGAGCAAAGAGTACATCAACCCGGAACTATGAGCAGGATCCCCCTAGGCTTCTGGGTAAAGCTAAGAAAAACAAGCCTGGGCAAAGAGTACTTCTACCCGGAAATATGAGAAGGATCTACCAAGGAGAGAAGGTTCTATTTGGGTTAAGCTACGAAAGACAAGCCTGGGCGAAGAGTACTTTTACCCAGAACTATGAGCGGATCCCCCTAGGCAAAAAGGTTCTACCTTGGTTAAGCTACATAAAACAACCTGAGCGAAGAGTACTTCTACCCGAAACTATGAGCTGGATCCCCCTAGGCGAAAAGGTTCTACCTAGATCATGCTACGTAAAACAACCTGAGCGAACAGTACTTCTACCCAGAACTATGAGCTGGATCCTCCTAGACGAAAAGGTTCTACCTGTTTTAAGCAACGTAAAGCAACCTAAGAGAAGAGTACTTCGACCCGGAAACTATGAGCTGGATCCCCCTAGGTGAAAAGGTTGTACCTGGGTTAAACTACCAAAAACATCCTGAGCGAAGAGTACTTCTACCCGGAACTATGAGCTGGATCCCCCTAGGCGAGAAGGTTCTACCTAGGTTAAGCTAAGTAAAACAAGCCTGGGCGAAGAGTACTTCTACCCGGAACTATGAGCTGGATCCCCCTAGGAGAAAAGGTTCTACCTGGGATAAGCTACATAAAACAACCTGAGCGAAGAGTACTTCTACCCGGAACTATGACTTGGATCACCCTAGGCGAAAAGGTTCTACCTGGGTTAAGCTACGTAAAACAATCTGAACGAAGAGTACTTCTACCCAGAAATATGAGCTGGATCCCCCTAGGCGAGAAGGTTCTGCCTGGGTTAAGCTACGAAAAACATCCTGAGCGAAGACCACTTCTACCCGTAACTATGAGCTCGATCCCCCTAGGCGAAAAGGTTCTACCTGGGTTAAACTACGTAAAATAGCATGGGCAAAGAGTACTTCTACCCGAAACTATAAGTTGGATCCTCCTAGGCGAAAAGGTTCTACCTAGGTTAAGCTACATAAAACAACCTGAGCGAAGAGTACTTCTACCCGGAGCTATGAGCTGGATCACCCTAGGCAAAAAGGTTCTACCTGGGTTAAGCTACGTAAAACAATCTGAGCGAAGAGTACTTCTACCCGGAACTATGAGCAATATCCCCCTAGGCCAAAAGGTTCTATCTAAGTAAAGCTAAGAAAAACAAGCCTGGGCAAAGAGTACTTCTACCCGGAAATATGAGAAGGATCCCCCTAGGAGAGAAGGTTCTACTTGGGTTAAGCTACGAAAAACAAACCTGGGCGAAGAGTACTTCTACCCGGAACTATAAGCTGGATCCCCCTAGGCAAAAAGGTTCTACCTGGGTTAAGCTACATAAGACAACCTGAGCGAAGAGTACATCTACCCGGAACTATGAGCCGGATCCCCCTAGGCGAAAAGGTTCTACCTGGGTTATGCTACGTAAGAACACCTGAGCGAACAGTAATTCTACCCCGAACTATGAGCTGGATCCCCCTAGGCGAAAAGGTTCTACCTGGGTTAAGCAATGTAAAACAACCTGAGCGAAGAGTACTTCTACCCGGAAACTATGAGCTGGATCCCCCTAGGTGAAAAGGTTATACCTGGATTAAGCTACGAAAAATATCCTGAGCGAAGAGTACTTGTCCCCAGAACTATGAGCTGGATCCCCCTAGGCGAAAAGGTTCTACCTGGGTTAAGCTACGTAAAATAGCATGGGCAAAGAGTACTTCTACTCGAAACTATGAGTTGGATCCTCCTGGGCGAAAAGGTTCTACCTGGGTTAAGCTACGAAAAATAGCCTGGGCGAAGAGTACTTCTACCCGGAACTATGAGCTGGATCCCCCTAAGCAAAAAGGTTCTACCTGGTTAAGCTACGAAAAATAGCCTAGGCGAAGAATACTTCTACCCGGAACTATGAGCTAGATCTCCATAGGCGAAAAGGTTCTACCTGGGTTAAGCACCGTAAAACAACCTGGGCGAAGAGTACTTCTACCCGGAACTATGAGCTGGATCCCCCTAGACCAAAAGGTTCTACCTGGGTTAAGCTACGAAAACAAGACTGGGCGAAGAGTACTTCTACCCGGAACTATGAGCTGGATCCCCCTAGGTGAAAAGGTTCTACTTGGATTAAGTTACAAAAAACAAGCCTGGGCAAAGAGTACTTCTACCCGAAACTATGAGATGGATCCCCCTAGGTAAAAAGGTTCTACCTGGGTTAAGCTACGTAAAATAGCCTGGACGAAGAGTATTTCTACCCGGAACTATGAGCTGGATCCCCCTAGGAGAAAAGGAACCGGGGTTATGCTACGTAAAACAACTTGAGCGAAGAGTACTTCTACCCAGAACTATGAGGTGGATCCCCCTAGGCAAAAAGGTTCTACCTTGGTTAAGCTACGTAAAACAACCAGAGCAAAGAGTACTTCTACCCGGAACTATGAGCTGGATCCCCCTAGGCGAAAAGGTTCTACCTGGGTTAAGCTACGTGAAACAACCTGAGCGAAGAGTACTTCTACCCGGAACAATGAGCTGGATCCCCCTGGGCGAAAAGGTTCTACTTGGGTTAAGCTACGTAAACCAGCCTGGGAGAAGAGTACTTCTACCCGGAACTATGAGCTGGATCCTCCTAGGGGAAAAGGTTCTACCTGGGTTAAGCTACAAAAAATAGCCTAAGCGAAGAGCACTTCTACCCGGAACTATGAGCTGGATCCCCCTAGGCAATAAGGTTCTACCTGGTTAAGCTACGAAATACAGCCTGGGCGAAGAGTACTGCTACCCAGAAACTATGAGCTGGATCCCCCTAGGCGAAAAGGTTCTACCTGGGTGAAGCTACGAAAAACAAGCCTCGGCGAAGAGTACTTCTACCCGGAACTATGAGCTGGATCTACCTAGGCAAAAAGGTTCCACCTGGGTTAAGCTACGTAAAACAACCCGAGCGAAGAGTACTTCTACACGGAACTATGAGCTGGATCCCCCTAGGCAAAAAGGTTCTACCTGGTTAAGCTATGAAAAATAGCCTGGGCGAAGAGTACGTGTACCCAGAAACTATGAGCTGGATCCCCTTAGGAGAAAAGGTTCTACCTGGGTTAAGCTAAGAAAAATAACCTAAGCGAAGAGTACTTATACGCGAAACTATGAGATAGATCCCCCTAGGCGAAAAGGTTATACCTGGGTTAAGCTACGAAAAACAAACCTAGGCGAAGAGTACTTCTACCCGGAACGATAAGTTGGATCCCCCTAGGAGCAAAGGTTATACCTGGGTTATGCTACATAAAATAACCTGAGCGAAAGTTCTTCTACCCAGAACTATGAGCTGGATCCCCCAAGGCGAAAAGGTTCTAACTGGGTTAAGCTACGTAAAACAACCTGAGCGAAGAGTACTTCTACCCGAAAACTATGAGCTGGATCCCCCTAGGCGAAAAGGTTATACCTGGGTTAAGCTACGTAAAACAACATGGGAAAAGAGTACTTCTACCCGAAACTATGAGTTGGATCCCCCTAGGCGAAAAGGTTCTACGTGGGTTAAGCAAGAAAAATAGCCTTGGCGAAGAGTACTTCTACCCGGAACTATGAGCTGGATCCCTCCAGGCAAAAAGGTTCTACCTGGTTAAGCTACAAAAAACAAGCCTGGGCGAAGAGTACTTCTACCCGGAACTATGAACTGGATCCCCCTAGGCGAAAAGTCTCTACCTGGGTTAAGCTACATAAAACAACCGGAGCGAAGAGTACTTCTACCCGTAAATATAAGCTGGATCACCATAGGTGAAAAGGTTCTATCTGGGTTAAGCTACGTAAAACAATCTGAGCGAAGAGTACTTCTACCGGAAATTATGAGCAGGATCCCCCTAGGCGAGAAGGTTCAACCTGGGTTAAGCTATGAAAAACATCCTGAGCGAAGAGTACTTCTACCCGGAACTATGAGCTGGATCCCCCTAGGCGAAAAGGTTCTACCTGGGTTAAGCTACGTAAAATAGCATGGGCAAAGAGCACTTCTTCCCGAAACTATGAGTTGGATCCTCCTAGGCGAAAAGGTTCTACCTGGGTTAAGCTACGAAAAATAGCCTGGTCGAAGAGTACTTCTACCCGGAACTATGAGCTGGATCCCCCTAGGCGAAAAGTTTCTACCTGGGTTAAGCTACGAAAAACATCCTGAGCGAAGAGTACTTCTACCCGGAACTATGAGCTGGATCCCCCTAGGTGAAAAGGTTCTACCTGGGTTAAGCTACGTAAAATAGCATGGGCAAAGAGTACTTCTACCCGAAACTATGAGTTGGATCCTCCTAGGCGAAAAGGTTCTACTTGGGTTAAGCTACGTAAACCAGCCTGGGAGAAGAGTACTTCTACCCGGAACTATGAGCTGGATCCTCCTAGGGGAAAAGGTTCTACCTGGGTTAAGCTACAAAAAATAGCCTAAGCGAAGAGCACTTCTACCCGGAACTATGAGCTGGATCCCCCTAGGCAATAAGGTTCTACCTGGTTAAGCTACGAAATACAGCCTGGGCGAAGAGTACTGCTACCCAGAAACTATGAGCTGGATCCCCCTAGGCGAAAAGGTTCTACCTGGGTGAAGCTACGAAAAACAAGCCTCGGCGAAGAGTACTTCTACCCGGAACTATGAGCTGGATCTACCTAGGCAAAAAGGTTCCACCTGGGTTAAGCTACGTAAAACAACCCGAGCGAAGAGTACTTCTACACGGAACTATGAGCTGGATCCCCTAGGCAAAAAGGTTCTACCTGGTTAAGCTATGAAAAATAGCCTGGGCGAAGAGTACGTGTACCCAGAAACTATGAGCTGGATCCCCTTAGGAGAAAAGGTTCTACATGGGTTAAGCTAAGAAAAATAACCTAAGCGAAGAGTACTTATACGCGAAACTATGAGATAGATCCCCCTAGGCGAAAAGGTTATACCTGGGTTAAGCTACGAAAAACAAACCTAGGCGAAGAGTACTTCTACCCGGAACGATAAGTTGGATCCCCCTAGGAGCAAAGGTTATACCTGGGTTATGCTACATAAAATAACCTGAGCGAAAGTTCTTCTACCCAGAACTATGAGCTGGATCCCCCAAGGCGAAAAGGTTCTAACTGGGTTAAGCTACGTAAAACAACCTGAGCGAAGAGTACTTCTACCCGAAAACTATGAGCTGGATCCCCCTAGGCGAAAAGGTTATACCTGGGTTAAGCTACGTAAAACAACATGGGAAAAGAGTACTTCTACCCGAAACTATGAGTTGGATCCCCCTAGGCGAAAAGGTTCTACGTGGGTTAAGCAAGAAAAATAGCCTTGGCGAAGAGTACTTCTACCCGGAACTATGAGCTGGATCCCCCCAGGCAAAAAGGTTCTACCTGGTTAAGCTACAAAAAACAAGCCTGGGCGAAGAGTACTTCTACCCGGAACTATGAACTGGATCCCCCTAGGCGAAAAGGCTCTACCTGGGTTAAGCTACATAAAACAACCGGAGCGAAGAGTACTTTTACCCGTAAATATAAGCTGGATCACCATAGGTGAAAAGGTTCTATCTGGGTTAAGCTACGTAAAACAATCTGAGCGAAGAGTACTTCTACCGGAAATTATGAGCAGGATCCCCCTAGGCGAGAAGGTTCAACCTGGGTTAAGCTATGAAAAACATCCTGAGCGAAGAGTACTTCTACCCGGAACTATGAGCTGGATCCCCCTAGGCGAAAAGGTTCTACCTGGGTTAAGCTACGTAAAATAGCATGGGCAAAGAGTACTTCTTCCCGAAACTATGAGTTGGATCCTCCTAGGCGAAAAGGTTCTACCTGGGTTAAGCTACGAAAAATAGCCTGGTCGAAGAGTACTTCTACCCGGAACTATGAGCTGGATCCCCCTAGGCGAAAAGGTTCTACCTGGGTTAAGCTACGAAAAACATCCTGAGCGAAGAGTACTTCTACCCGGAACTATGAGCTGGATCCCCCTAGGTGAAAAGGTTCTACCTGGGTTAAGCTACGTAAAATAGCATGGGCAAAGAGTACTTCTACCCGAAACTATGAGTTGGATCCTCCTAGGCGAAAAGGTTCTAACTGGGTTAAGCTACGTAAAACAACCTGAGCGAAGAGTACTTCTACCCGAAAACTATAAGCTGGATCCCCCTAGGCGAAAAGGTTATACCTGGGTTAAGCTACGAAAAACATCCTGAGCGAAGAGTTCTTCTACCCAAAACTATGACCTGGATCTCCCTAGGCGAAAAGGTTCTACCTGGGTTAAGCTAAGTAAAACAACATGGGAAAAGAGTACTTCTACCCGGAACTATGAGTTGGATCCCCCTAGGCGAAAAGGTTCTACCTGGGTTAAGCTAGAAAAGTAGCCTTGGCGAAGAGTACTTCTACCCGGAACTATGAGCTGGATCCCCCCAGGCAAAAAGGTTCTACCTGGTTAAGCTATGAAAAACAAGCCTGGGCGAAGAGTACATCTACCCGGAACTATGAACTGGATCCCCCTAGGCGAAAAGGTTCTACCTGGGTTAAGCTACATAAAACAACCTGAGCGAAGAGTACTTCTACCTGGAACTATAAGCTGGATCACCCTAGGCGAAAAGGTTCTATCTGGGTTAAGCTACGTAAAACAATCTGAGCGAAGATTACTTCTACCCGGAATTATGAGCATGATCCCCTTAGGCGGGAAGGTTCTACTTGGGTTAAGCTACGTAAAACAATCTGAACGAAGAGTACTTCTACCCGGAACTATGAGCTGGATCCCCCTAGGCGAAAAGGTTCTACCTGGGTTAAGCTACGAAAAACATCCTGAGCGAAGAGTACTTCTACCCGGAACTATGAGCTGGATCCCCCTAGGTGAAAAGGTTCTACCTGGGTTAAGCTACATAAAATAGCATGGGCAAAGAGTACTTCTACCCGAAACTATGAGTTGGATCCTCCTAGGCGAAAAGGTTCTAACTGGGTTAAGCTACGTAAAACAACCTGAGCGAAGAGTACTTCTACCCGAAAACTATAAGCTGGATCCCCCTAGGCGAAAAGGTTATACCTGGGTTAAGCTACGAAAAACATCCTGAGCGAAGAGTTCTTCTACCCAAAACTATGACCTGGATCTCCCTAGGCGAAAAGGTTCTACCTGGGTTAAGCTAAGTAAAACAACATGGGAAAAGAGTACTTCTACCCGGAACTATGAGTTGGATCCCCCTAGGCGAAAAGGTTCTACCTGGGTTAAGCTAGAAAAGTAGCCTTGGCGAAGAGTACTTCTACCCAGAACTATGAGCTGGATCCCCCCAGGCAAAAAGGTTCTACCTGGTTAAGCTATGAAAAACAAGCCTGGGCGAAGAGTACTTCTACCCGGAACTATGAACTGGATCCCCCTAGGCGAAAAGGTTCTACCTGGGTTAAGCTACATAAAACAACCTGAGCGAAGAGTACTTCTACCTGGAACTATAAGCTGGATCACCCTAGGCGAAAAGGTTCTATCTGGGTTAAGCTACGTAAAACAATCTGAGCGAAGATTACTTCTACCCGGAATTATGAGCATGATCCCCTTAGGCGGGAAAGTTCTACTTGGGTTAAGCTACGTAAAACAATCTGAACGAAGAGTACTTCTACTCGGAACTATGAGCTGGATACCCCTAGGCGAAAAGGTTCTACCTGGGTTAAGCTACATAAAACAACCTGAGCGAAAAGTATTCTACCCAGAACTGTGAGCTGGATCCCCCTAGGTTAAAAGGTTCTACTTGGGTTAGGCTATGCAAAACAACCTGAGCGAAGAGTACTTCTACCCGGAACTATGAACTGGATCCCCCTAGGCGAAAAGGTTCTACCTAGGTTAAGCTACGTAAAACAACCTGAGTGAAGAGTACTTCTACCCGGAACTATGAACTGGATCCCCCTAGGCGAAAAGGTTCTACCTGGGTTAAGCTACATAAAACAACCTGAGCGAAAAGTACTTCTACCCGGAACTATGAGCTGGATCCCCCTAGGCGCAAAGGTTCTACCTGGGTTAAGCAACGTAAAACAACCTGAGCGAAGAGTACTTCTACTCGGAACTATGAGCTGGATCCCCCTAGGAGAAAAGGTTCTGCCTGGGTTAAGCTACAAAAAATAGCCTAAGCGAAGAGCACTTCTACCCGGAACTATGAGCTAGATCCCCCTAGGCAAAAAGGATCTACCTGGTTAAGCTACGAAATACAGCCTGGGCGAAGAGTACTTCTACCCAGAAACTATGAGCTGGATCCCCAGAGGCGACAAGGTTCTACCTAGGTTAAGCTCAGAAAAACAACCTAAGCGAAGAGTACTTCTATCCGGAACTATGAGCTGGTTCTACCTGGGTTAAGCTATGAAAAACAAGCCTCGGCGAAGAGTACTTCTACCCAGAACTATGAGCTGGATCCGCCTAGGTAAAAAGGTTCTACCTGGGTTAAGCTACGTAAAACAACCCGAGCGAAGAGTACTTCTACCCGGAACTATGAGCTAGATCCCCCTAGGCAAAAGGTTCTACCTGGTTAAACTATGCAAAACAGCCTGGGCGAAGAGTACTTCTACCCAAAAACTATGAGCTAGATCCCCTTAGGACAAAAGGTTCTACCTGGGTTAAGCTAAGAAAAATAATCTAAGCGAAGAGTACTTCTACCCGAAACTATGATCTGGATCCCCCTAGGCGAAAAGGTTCTACCTGGGTTAAGCTACGAAAAACAAACCTGGGCGAAGAGTACTTCTACCCGGCCCCCTAGGCGCAAAGGTTCTACCTGGGTTATGCTACTTAAAATAACATGAGCGAAAAGTTCTTCTACCCAAAACTATGAGCTGGATCCCCCTAGGCAAAAAGGTTCTACCTGGTTAAGCTATGAAAAACAGCCTGGGCGAAGAGTACTTCTACCTAAAAACTATGAGCTGGATCCCCTTAGGAGAAAAGATTCTACCTGGGTTACGCTAAGAAAAATAGCCTAAGCGAAGAGTACTTCTACCCGAAACTATGAGCCGGATCCCCCTAGGCGAAAAGGTTCTACCTGGGTTAAGCTACGAAAAACAAACCTGGCCGAAGAGTACTTCTACCGGAATGATAAGCTGGATCCCCCTAGGCGCAAAGGTTCTACCTGGGTTATGCTACTTAAAATAACATGAGCAAAAAGTTCTTCTACCCGGAATGATGAGCTGGATCCCCCAAGGTGAAAAGGTTCTAACTAGGTTAAGCTACGTAAAACAACCTGAGCGAAGAGTACTTCTACCCGGAAACTATGAGCATGATACCCCTAGGCGAAAAGGTTATACCTGGGTTAAGCTACAAAAAACATCCTGAGCGAAGAGTACTTCTATCTGAAACTATGAGCTGGATCTCCCTAGGCGAAAAGGTTCTACCTGGGTTAAGCTACGTAAAACAGCATGGGCAAAGAATACTTCTACCCGGAACTATAAGTTGGATCCCCCTAGGCAAAAAGGTTATACCTGGGTTAAACTAGAAAAATAGACTTGGCGAAGACAACTTCTACCCAGAACTATGAGCTGGATCCCCCCAAGCAAAAAAGTTCTACCTGGTTAAGCAACGAAAAATAGCCTGGGCGAAGAGTACATCTACCCGTAACTATGAGTTGGATCCCCCTAGGCAAAAAGGTTCTACCTGGTTAAAGCTATGTAAAACAACCTGAGCGAAGAGCACTTCTACCCGGAACTATGAGCTGGATCCCCCTAAGCGAAAAGGTTCTACCTGGGTTACGCTACGTAAATCAACCTGAGCAAAGAGTACTTCTACCCGGATCTATGACTGGATCCCCCTAGGCGAAAGGTTTCTACTTGGGTTAGGCTACGAAAACCAACCTGAGCGAAGAGTACTTCTACCCGGAACTATGAGCTGGATCCCCCTAGGCGAAAAGGTTCTACCTAGGTTAAGCTACGTAAAACAACCTGAGAAAAGTGTACTTTTACCCGGAACTATGAGCTGGATCCCCTAGGTGAAAAGGTTCTACTTGGGTTAGGCTATGCAAAACAACCTGAGCGAAGAGTACTTCTACCCGGAACTATGAGCTGGATCCCCCTGGGCGAAAAGGTTCTACCTAGGTTAAGCTACGTAAAACAACCTGAGTGAAGAATACTTCTACCCAGAACTATGAGCTGGATCCCCCGAGATGAAAAGGTTCTACCTGGGTAAAGCTATATAAAACAACCTGAGCGAAGAGTACTTCTACCCGGAACTATGAGCTGGATCCCCCCAGGCAAAAAGGTTCTATCTGGGTTAAGCTTCATAAAATAACCTGAGCGAAGAGTACTTCTACCCGGAACTATGAGCTAGATCCCCCTGGGCGAAAAGGTTCTACCTGGGTTAAGCTACGTAAAACAACCTGAGCGAAGAGTACTTCTACCCGGAACTATGAGCTGGATGCCCCTAGGCGAAAAGGTTCTACATGGGTAATGCAACGTAAAACAACCTGAGCGAAAAGTTCTTCTACCCGGAACTATGAGCTGGATCCCCCTAGGAGAAAAGGTTCTAACTGGGTTAAGCTACGTAAAACAACCTGAGCAAAGAGTACTTCTACCTAGAAACTATGAGCTGGATCCCCCTAGGCGAAAAGGTTATACCTGGGTTAAGCTACGTAAAACCGCATGGGCAAAAAGTACTTCTACCCAGAACTATGAGTTGGATCACCCTAGCTGAAAAGTTCTACCTTGGTTAAGCTACGAAAAACATAGCCTTGGCGAAGAGTACTTCTACCCGGAACTATGAGATGGATCCCCCTAGGCGAAAAGATTCTACCTGGTTAAGCTACGAAAAATAGCCTAGGCGAAGAGTACATCTACCAGGAACTATGAGCTAGATCCCCATAGGCGAAAAGATTCTACCTGGGTTAAGCTACATAAAACAACCTGAGCGAACAGTACTTCTACCCGGAACTATGAGCTGGATCCCCCTAGACGAAAAGGTTCTACCTCAGTTAAGCTACGAAAAACAAGTCTAGGCGAAGAGTACTTCTACCCGAAACTATGAGCTGGATACCCCTAGGCGAAAAGGTTCTACCTGGGTTAAGCTACGAAAAACAAGCCTAGGCGAAGAGTACTTCTACCCGGAACCATGAGCTGGATCCCCCTAGACAAAAAGGTTCTACCTGGGTTAAGCTATGAAAAATAAATTGAGCGAAGAGTAATTCTTCCCGGAACTATGAGCTGGATCCCCCTAGGCGAAAAGGTTCTACCTAGGTTAAGCTACATAAAACAACCTGAGCGAAGATTACTTCTACCCGAATTTATGAGCTTGATCCCGCTAGGCGAAAAGGCTCTACCTGGGTTAAGCAATGTAAAACAACCTGAGCGAAGAGTACTTATCCCGGAACTATGAGCTGGATCCCCCTAGGCGAAAAGGTTCTACCTGTGTTAAGCTACGTAAAACAGTCTGGGCGAAGAGTACTTTTACCCGGAACACTTAGCTAGATCCCCCTAGGCGAAAGGGTTCTACCTGGGTTAAGCTACAAAAAATAAGCCTGGGTGAAGAGTACTTTTACTCGGAACTATGAGCTGGATCCCCTAGGCTAAAAGGTTCTATATGGGTTAAGTTACGTAAAACAACCTGAGCGAAGAGTACTTCTACCCGGAACTATGAGGTGGATCCCCCTAGGCGAAAAGGTTCTACCTGTGTTAAGCTACGTAAAACAGTCTGGGCGAAGAGTACTTTTACCCGGAACACTTAGCTAGATCCCCCTAGGCGAAAGGGTTCTACCTGGGTTAAGCTACAAAAAATAAGCCTGGGTGAAGAGTACTTTTACTCGGAACTATGAGCTGGATCCCCTAGGCTAAAAGGTTCTATATGGGTTAAGTTACGTAAAACAACCTGAGCGAAGAGTACTTCTACCCGGAACTATGAGGTGGATCTCCCTAGGCAAAAAGGTTCTACCTGGGTTAAGCTACGTAAAACAACCTGAGCGAAGAGTACTTCTACCCGGATCTATGAGCTGGATCCCCCTAAGCGAAATGGTTCTACCTAGGTTAAGCTACGTAAAACAACCTGAGCGAAGAGTACTTCTACCCGAAACTATGAGCTGGATCTCCCTAGGCGAAAAGGTTCTACCTGGGTTAAGCTATGTAAAACAACTTGAGCAAATAGTACTTCTACCCGGAACTTTGAGCTAGATCCCCCTTGGAAAAAAAGGTTCTACCTAGGTTAAGCTAAGTAATATAACCTGAGCGAAGAGTACTTCTACCCGGAACTATAAACTGGATCCCCCTAGGCGAAAAGGTTCTACCTGGGTTAAGCTACATAAAACAACCTAAGTGAACAGTACTTCTACCCGAAACTATGAGCTGGATCCCCCTAGGCAAAAAGGTTCTACCTTGGTTAAGCTTCGTAAAACAACCTGAGCGAAGAGTACTTATACCCGGAACTATCAACTGGATCCCCCTAGCTGAAAAGGTTCAACCTGGTTTATGCTACGAAATATAGCCTTGGCAAAGAGTACTTCTACCCGGAACTATGAGATGGATCCCCCTAGGCAAAAAGGTTCTACCTTGTTAAGCTACGAAAAACAGCCTACGCGAAGAGTACTTTTACCAGGAACTATGAGCTAGATCCCCATAGGCGAAAAGGTTCTACCTAGGTTAAGCTACGTAAAACAACCTGAGCGAACAGTACTTCTACCCGGAACTATGAGCTGGATCCCCCTAGACGAAAAGGTTGTACCTTAGTTAAGCTAAGAAAAACAAGCCTCGGCGAAGAGTACTTCTACCCGAAACTATGAGCTGGATCCCCCTAGGCAAAAAGGTTCTACCTGGTTAAGCTACGAAAAACAGCCTAGGCGAAGAGTACTTCTACCAGGAACTATGAGCTAGATATCCATAGGCGAAAAGGTTCTACCTAGGTTAAGCTACGTAAAACAACCTGAGCGAACAGTACTTCTACCCAGAACTATGAGCTGGATCCCCCTATATGAAAAGGTTGTACCTTAGTTAAGCTAAGAAAAACAAGCCTCGGCGAAGAGTACTTCTACCCGAAACTATGAGCTGGATCCCCCTAGGTGAAAGGTTTCTACCTAGGTTAAACTACGAAAAACAACCTGAGCGAATAGTACTTCTACCCGGAACTATGAGCTGGATCCCCCTAGGCGAAAAGGTTCTACCTAGGTTAAGCTACGTAAAACAACCTGAACGAAGAGTACTTCTACCCGAAACTATGAGCTGGATCCCCTTAGGCGAAACGGTTCTACCTGGGTTAAGCTATGTAAAACAACCTGAGGGAAGAGTACTTCTACCCGGAACTTTGAGCTGGATCCCCCTTGGCAAAAAGGTTCTACCTAGGTTAAGCTACGTAATACAACCTGAGCGAAGAGTACTTCTACCCGTAACTATGAACTGGATCCCCCTAGGCGAAAAGGTTCTACCTGGGTTAAGCTACATAAAACAACCTGAGCGAAAAGTACTTCTACCCGAAACTATGAGCTGGATCCCCCTAGGCAAAAAGGTTTTACCTTGGTTAAGCTTCGTAAAACAACTTGAGCGAAGAGTACTTCTACCCGGAACTATCAACTGGATCCCCCTAGCTGAAAAGGTTCTACATAGGTTAAGCTACGAAAAATAGCCTTGGCAAAGAGTACTTCTACCCGGAACTATGAGATGGATCCCCCTAGGCAAAAGGTTTTACCTGGTTAAGCTACGAAAAACAGCCTAGGCGAAGAGTACTTCTACCAGGAACTATGAGCTAGATCCCCATAGGCGAAAAAGGTTCTACCTAGGTTAAGCTACGTAAAACAACCTGAGTGAACAGTACTTCTACCCGGAACTATGAGCTGGACCCCCCTAGACGAAAAGGTTGTACCTCAGTTAAGCTAAGAAAAACAAGCCTCGGCGAAGAGTACTTATACCCGAGACTATGCGCCGGATCCCCCTAGGTGAAAAGGTTCTACCTAGGTTAAACTACGAAAAACAAGCCTGGGCGAAGAGTACTTCTACCCAGAACTATGAGCTAGATCCCCCTAGGCGAAAAGGTTCTTCCTGTGTTAAGCTACACAAAATAGTCTGGGCGAAGAGAACTTTTACGCAGAACTATGAGATGGATCCCCCTAGGCGAAAGGGTTCTACCTGGGTTAAGCTACAAAAAACAAGCCTGGGTGAAGAGTACTTTTACTCGGAACTATGAGCTGGATCCCCTACGCAAAAAGGTTCTGCATGGGTTAAGTTACGTAAAACAACCTAAGCGAAGAGTACTTCTACCCGGAACTATGAGCTGGATCTCCCTAGGCAAAAAAGTTCTACCTGGGTTAAGCTATATAAAACAACCTAAGCGAAGAGTACTTCTACCCGGAACTATGAGCTGGATCCCCCTAGGCGAAAAGGTTCTACCTAGGTTAAGCTACGTAAAACAACCTGAGCAAAGAGTTTTTCTACCCGGAACTATGAGCTGGATACTCCTCGGCAAAAAGGTTATACCTAGGTTAAGCTACGTAATACAACCTGAGCGAAGAGTACTTCTTCCCGGAACTATGAGCTGGATCCCCCTAGGTGAAAAGGTTCTACCTGGGTTAAGCTATGTAAAACAACCTGAACGAAGAGTACTTCTACCCGGAACTATGAGCTGGATACCCCTCGGCAAAAAGGTTCTACCTAGGTTAAGCTACGTAATACAGCCTGAGCGAAGAGTACTTCTTCCCGGAACTATGAGCTGGATCCCCCTAGGCGAAAAGGTTCTACCTGGGTTAAGCTATGTAAAACAACCTGAGCGAAGAGTACTTCTACCCGGAACTATGAGCTGGATCCCCCTAGGCAAACAGGTTCTACCTGGGTTAAGCTTCGTAAAACAACCTGAGCGAAGAGTACTTCTACTCGGAACTATCAACTGGATCCCCCTAGGCGAAAAGGTTCTACCTGGATTAAGCTACATAAAACAACCTGAGGGAAGAGTACTTCTACCCGGAACTATGAGCTGGATCCCCCTAGGCGAAAAGGTTCTACCTGGGTTATGCTACGTAAAACAACCTGAGCAAAAAGTTCTTCTACCCGAAATTATGAGCTGGATCCCCCTAGGTGTAAAGGTTCTAACTGGGTTAAGATACATAAAACATCCTGAGCGAAGAGTATGTCTACCCGGAAACTATGATCTGTATCCCATAGGCGAAAAGGTTATACCTGGGTTAAGCTACGAAAAACATCCTGAGCGAAGAGTACTTCTACCCGAAACTTTGACCAGGATCCCCCTATGCAAAAAAGATCTACCTAGGTTAAGCTAAGAAAAACAAGCCTGGGCGAAGAGTACTTCTACCCGGAAATATGAGCAGGATCCCCCTAGGCGAGAAAGTTCTACCTGGGTTAAGCTAAGTAAAACAAGCCTGGGCGAAGAGTACTTCTACCCGGAACTATGAGCTGGATCCCCCTAGGAGAAAAGGTTCTACCTGGGTTAAGCTACATAAAACAACCTGAGCGAAGAGTACTTCTACCCGGAACTATGACCTGGATCACCCTAGGCGAAAAGGTTCTACCTGGGTTAAACTACGTAAAATAATCTCAGGGAAGAGAACTTCTACCCAGAATTATGAGCAGGATCCCCCTAGGAAAAAGGGTTCTACCTTGGTTAAACTAAGAAAAACAAGCCTGGGCGAAGAGTACTTCTACCCGAAAATATGAGCAGGATCCCCCTAGGCGAGAAGGTTCTACCTGGGTTAAGCTACGAAAAACATCCTGAGCGAAGACTACTTCTACCCGTAACTATGAGCTCGATCCCCCTTGGCGAAAAGGTTCTACCTGGGTTAAACTCCGTATAATAGCATGGGCAAAGAGTACTTATACTCGAAACTATGAGTTGGATCCTCCTAGGCGAAAAGGTTCTACCTGGGTTAAGCTACATAAAACAACCTGAGCGGAGAGTACTTCTTCCTGGAACTATGAGCTGGATCACCCTTGGCAAAAAGGTTCTACCTGGGTTAAGCTACGTAAAACAATCTGAGCGAAGAGTACTTCTACCCGGAACTATGAGCAGGATCCCCCTAGGCAAAAAGGTTCTATCTGGGTAAAGCTAAGAAAAACAAGCCGGGGCAAAGAGGACTTCTACCCGGAAATATGAGAAGGATCCCCCTAGGAGAGAAGGTTCTACTTGGGTTAAGCTACGAAAAACAAGCCTGGGCGATGAGTATTTCAACCCGGAACTATGAGCTGGATCCCCCTAGGCAAAAAGGTTCTAGCTGGGTAAAGCTAAATAAAACAACCTGAGCGAAGAGTACATCTACCCGGAACTATGAGCTGGATCCCCCTAGACGAAAAAGTTCTACCTGGGTTATGCTACGTAAGACAACCTGAGCGAACAGTACTTCTACCCAGAACTATGAGCTCGATCACCCTAGGCGAAAAGGTTCTACCTGGGTTAAGCTACGTAAAACAATCTAAGAGAAGAGTACTTCTAACCGGAACTATGACCAGGATCCCCCTACGCAAAAAGGATCTACCTAGGTTAAGCTAAGAAAAACAAGCCTGGGCGAAGAGTACTTCTACCCGGAAATATGAGTAGGATCCCCCTAGGCGAGAAAGTTCTACCTGGGTTAAGCAAAGTAAAACAAGCCTGGGCGAAGAGTACTTCTACCCGGAACTATGAGCTGGATCCCCCTAGGAGAAAAGGTTCTACCTGGGTTAAGCTACATAAAACAACCTGAGCGAAGAGTACTTCTACCCAGAATTATAACCTGGATCACCCTAGGCGAAAAGGTTCTACCTGGGTTAAGCTACGTAAAACAATCTGAACGAAGAGTACTTCTACCCGGAATTATGAGCAGGATCCCCCTAGGCAAAAGGGTTCTACCTTGGTTAAGCTAAGAAAAACAAGCCTGGGCGAAGAGTACTTCTACCCGGAAATATGAGCAGGTTCCCCCTAGGCGAGAAGGTTCTGCCTGGGTTAAGCTAAGAAAAACATCCTGAGCGAAGACTACTTCTACCCATAACTATGATCTCGATCCCCCTAGGCGAAAAGGTTCTACCTGGGTTAAACTACATAAATTGGCATGGGCAAAGAGTACTTCTACCCGAAACTATGAGTTGGATCCTCCTAGGCGAAAAGGTTCTACCTGGGTTAAGCTACATAAAACAACCTGAGCGAAGAGTACTTCTACCCGGAACTATGAGCAGGATCCCCCTAGGCAAAAAGGTTCTATCTGGGTAAAGCTAAGAAAAACAAGCCTTGGCAAAGAGTACTTCTACCCGGAAATATGAGAAGGATCCCCCTAGGAGAGAAAGTTCTACTTGGGTTAAGCTACGAAAAACAAGCCTGGGTGAAGAGTACTTCTACCCGGAACTATGAGCTGGATCCCCCTAGGAGAAAAGGTTCTACCTGGGTTAAGCTACATAAAACAACCTGAGCGAAGAGTACTTCTACCCAGAATTATGACCTGGATCACCCTAGGCGAAAAGGTTCTACCTGGGTTAAGCTACGTAAAACAATCTGAACGAAGAGTACTTCTACCCGGAATTATGAGCAGGATCCCCCTAGGCAAAAGGGTTCTACCTTGGTTAAGCTAAGAAAAACAAGCCTGGGCGAAGAGTACTTCTACCCGGAAATATGAGCAGGATCCCCCTAGGCGAGAAGGTTCTGCCTGGGTTAAGCTACAAAAAACATCCTGAGCGAAGACTACTTCTACCCGTAACTATGAGCTCGATCCCCCTAGGAGAAAAGGTTCTACCTGGGTTAAACTACATAAAGTAGCATGGGCAAAGAGTACTTCTACCCGAAACTATGAGATGGATCCTCCTAGGCGAAAAGGTTCTACCTGGGTTAAGCTACATAAAACAACCTGAGCGAAGAGTACTTCTACCCGGAACTATGAGCTGGATCACCCTAGGCAAAAAGGTTCTACCTGGGTTAAGCTACGTAAAACAATCTGAGCGAAGAGTACTTCTACGCGGAACTATGAGCAGGATCCCCCTAGGCAAAAAGGTTCTATCTGGGTAAAGCTAAGAAAAACAAGCCTGGGCAAAGAGTACTTCTACCCGGAAATATGAGAAGGATCCCCCTAGGAGAGAAGGTTCTACTTGGGTTAAGCTACGAGAAACAAGCCTGGGCGAAGAGTACTTCTACCAGGAACTATGAGCTGGATCCCCCTAGGCAAAAAGGCTCTACCTGGGTTGAGCTACATAAAACAACCTGAGCGAAGAGTACATCTACCCGGAACTATGAGCTGGATCCCCCTAGGCGAAAAGGTTCTACCTGGGTTATGCTACGTAAGACAACCTGAGCGAAGAGTACTTCTACCCGGAACTATGAGCTCGATCCCCTTAGGCGAAAAGGTTCTACCTGGGTTAAACTACGTAAAATAGCATGGGCAAAGAGTACTTCTACCCGAAACTATGAGCTGGATCCCCCAAGGCGAAAAGGTTCTAACTGGGTTAAGCTACGTAAAACAACCTGAGCGAAGAGTACTTCTACTCGAAAACTATGAGCTGGATCACCCTAGGCAAAAAGGTTCTACCTGGGTTAAGCTACGTAAAATAATCTGAGCGAAGAGTACAACTACCCGGAACTATGAGCAGGATCCCCCTAGGCTTCTGTTTAAAGCTAAGAAAAACAAGCCTGGGCAAAGAGTACTTCTACCCGGAAATATGAGAAGGATCTACCAAGGAGAGAAAGTTCTACTTGGGTTAAGCTACGAAAGACAAGCCTGGGCGAAGAGTACTTTTACCCAGAACTATGAGCTGGATCCCCCTAGGCAATAAGGTTCTACCTGGGTTAAGCTACATAAAACAACCTGAGCGAAGAGTACTTCTACCCGAAACTATGAGCTGGATCCCCCTAGGCGAAAAGGTTCTACCTAGATTATGCTACGTAAAACAACCTGAGCGAACAGTACTTCTACCCGGAACTATGAGCTGGATCCTCCTAGACGAAAAGGTTCTACCTGGGTTAAGCAACGTAAAGCAACCTCAGAGAAGAGTACTTCCACCCGGAAGCTATGAGCTGGATCCCCCTAGGTGAAAAGGTTGTACCTGGGTTAAACTACCAAAAACATCCTGAGCGAAGAGTACTTCTACCCGGAACTATGAGCTGGATCCCCCTAGGCGAGAAGGTTCTACCTGGGTTAAGATAAGTAAAACAAGCCTGGGCGAAGAGTACTTCTACCCGGAACTATGAGCTGGATCCCCCTAGGAGAAAAGGTTCTACCTGGGTTAAGCTACATAAAACAACCTGAGCGAAGAGTACTTCTACCCGGAACTATGACCTGGATCACCCTAGGCGAAAAGGTTCTACCTGGGTTAAGCTACGTAAAACAATCTGAACGAAGAGTACTTCTACCCGGAAATATGAGCTGGATCCCCCTAGGCGAGAAGGTTCTGCCTGGGTTAAGCTACGAAAAACATCCTGAGCGAAGACCACTTCTACCCGTAACTATGAGCTCGATCCCCCTAGGCGAAAAGGTTCTACCTGGGTTAAACTACATAAAATAGCATGGGCAAAGAGTACTTCTACCCAAAACTATAAGTTGGATCCTCCTAGGCGAAAAGGTTCTACCTGGGTTAAGCTACATAAAACAACCTGAGCGAAGAGTACTTTTACCCGGAGCTATGAGCTGGATCACCCTAGGCAAAAAGGTTCTACCTGGGTTAAGCTACGTAAAACAATCAAAGCGAAGAGTACTTTTACCCGGAACTATGAGCAAGATCCCCCTAGGTAAAAAGGTTCTATCTAGGTAAAGCTAAGAAAAACAAGCCTGGGCAAAGAGTACTTCTACCCGGAAATATGAGAAGGATCCCCCTAGGAGAGAAGGTTCTATTTGGGTTAAGCTACGAAAAACAAACCTGGGCGAAGAGTACTTCTACCCGGAACTATAAGCTGGATCCCCCTAGGCAAAAAGGTTCTACCTGGGTTAAGCTACATAAAACAAACTGAGCGAAGAGTACATCTACCCGGAACTATGAGCTGGATCCCCCTAGGCGAAAAGGTTCTACCTGGGTTATGCTATGTAAGAACACCTGAGCGAACAGTAATTCTACCCGGAACTATGAGCTGGATCCCCCTAGGCGAAAAGGTTCTACCTGGGTTAAGCAATGTAAAACAACCTGAGCGAAGAGTACTTCTACCCGGAAACTATGAGCTGGATCCCCCTAGGTGAAAAGGTTATACCTAGATTAAGCTACGAAAAATATCCTGAGCGAAGAGTACTTGTCCCCGGAACTATGAGCTGGATCCCCCTAGGCGAAAAGGTTCTACCTGGGTTAAGCTACGTAAAATAGCATGGGCAAAGAGTACTTCTACTCGAAACTATGAGTTGGATCCTCCTGGGCGAAAAGGTTCTACCTGGGTTAAGCTACGAAAAATAGCCTGGGCGAAGAGTACTTCTACCCGGAACTATGAGCTGGATCCCCCTAAGCAAAAAGGTTCTACCTGGTTAAGCTACGAAAAATAGCCTGGGGGAAGAATACTTCTACCCGGAACTATGAGCTAGATCTCCATATGCGAAAAGGTTCTACCTGGGTTAAGTACCGTAAAACAACCTGGGCGAAGAGTACATCTACCCGGAACTATGAGCTGGATCCCCCTAGACCAAAAGGTTCTACCTGGGTTAAGCTACGAAAACAAGACTGGGCGAAGAGTACTTCTACCCGGAACTATGAGCTGGACCCCCCTAGGCGAAAAGGTTCTACTTGGGTTAAGTTACAAAAAACAAGCCTGGGCAAAGAGTACTTCTACCCGAAACTATGAGATGGATCCCCCTAGGTAAAAAGGTTCTACCTGGGTTAAGCTACGTAAAATAGCCTGGACGAAGAGTATTTCTACCCGGAACTATGAGCTGGATCCCCCTAGGAGAAAAGGAACCGGGGTTATGCTACGTAAAACAACTTGAGCGAAGAGTAATGCTACCCAAAACTATGAGGTGGATCCGCCTAGGCAAAAAGGTTCTACCTTGGTTAAGCTACGTAAAACAACCAGAGCAAAGAGTACTTCTACCCGGAACTATGAGCTGGATCCCCCTAGGCGAAAAGGTTCTACCTGGGTTAAGCTACGTGAAACAACCTGAGCGAAGAGTACTTCTACCCGGAACAATGAGCTGGATCCCCCTGGGCAAAAAGGTTCTACTTGGGTTAAGCTACGTAAACCAGCCTGGGAGAAGAGTACGTCTACCCGGAACTATGAGCTGGATCCTCCTAGGGGAAAAGGTTCTACCTGGGTTAAGCTACAAAAAATAGCCTAAGCGAAGAGCACTTCTACCCGGAACTATGAGCTGGATCCCCCTAGGCAATAAGGTTCTACCTGGTTAAGCTACGAAATACAGCCTGGGCGAAGAGTACTGCTACCCAGAAACTATGAGCTGGATCCCCCTAGGCGAAAAGGTTCTACCTGGGCTAAGCTACGAAAAACAAGCCACGGCGAAGAGTACTTCTACCCAGAACTATGAGCTGGATCTACCTAGGCAAAAAGGTTCTACCTGGGTTAAGCTACGTAAAACAACCCGAGCGAAGAGTACTTCTACACGGAACTATGAGCTGGATCCCCCTAGGCAAAAAGGTTCTACCTGGTTAAGCTATGAAAAATAGCCTGGGCGAAGAGTACGTGTACCCAGAAACTATGAGCTGGATCCCCTTAGGAGAAAAGGTTCTACCTGGGTTAAGCTAAGAAAAATAACCTAAGCGAAGAGTACTTATACGCGAAACTATGAGATAGATCCCCTTAGGCGAAAAGGTTATACCTGGGTTAAGCTACGAAAAACAAACATAGGCGAAGAGTACTTCTACCCGGAACGATAAGTTGGATCCCCCTAGGCGCAAAGGTTATACCTGGGTTATGCTACTTAAAATAACCTGAGCGAAAGTTCTTCTACCCAGAACTATGAGCTGGATCCCCCAAGGCGAAAAGGTTCTAACTGGGTTAAGCTACGTAAAACAACCTGAGCGAAGAGTACTTCTAC
Source organism: Nicotiana tomentosiformis (assembly GCF_000390325.3). Taxonomy (NCBI): domain Eukaryota; kingdom Viridiplantae; phylum Streptophyta; class Magnoliopsida; order Solanales; family Solanaceae; genus Nicotiana; species Nicotiana tomentosiformis. The sequence continues at coordinate 114,027,177 of NC_090818.1, forward strand.
TCGAAAACTATGAGCTGGATCACCCTAGGCAAAAAGGTTCTACCTGGGTTAAGCTACATAAAATAATCTGAGCGAAGAGTACAACTACCCGGAACTATGAGCAGGATCCCCCTAGGCTTCTGTTTAAAGCTAAGAAAAACAAGCCTGGGCAAAGAGTACTTCTACCCGGAAATATGAGAAGGATCTACCAAGGAGAGAAATTTCTACTTGGGTTAAGCTACGAAAGACAAGCCTGGGCGAAGAGTACTTTTACCCAGAACTATGAGCTGGATCCCCCTAGGCAATAAGGTTCTACCTGGGTTAAGCTACATAAAACAACCTGAGCGAAGAGTACTTCTACCCGAAACTATGAGCTGGATCCCCCTAGGCGAAAAGGTTCTACCTAGATTATGCTACGTAAAACAACCTGAGCGAACAGTACTTCTACCCGGAACTATGAGCTGGATCCTCCTAGACGAAAAGGTTCTACCTGGGTTAAGCAACGTAAAGCAACCTAAGAGAAGAGTACTTCGACCCGGAAACTATGAGCTGGATCCCCCTAGGTGAAAAGGTTGTACCTGGGTTAAACTACCAAAAACATCCTGAGCGAAGAGTACTTCTACCCGGAACTATGAGCTGGATCCCCCTAGGCGAGAAGGTTCTACCTGGGTTAAGATAAGTAAAACAAGCCTGGGCGAAGAGTACTTCTACCCGGAACTATGAGCTGGATCCCCCTAGGAGAAAAGGTTCTACCTGGGTTAAGCTACATAAAACAACCTGAGCGAAGAGTACTTCTACCCGGAACTATGACCTGGATCACCCTAGGCGAAAAGGTTCTACCTGGGTTAAGCTACGTAAAACAATCTGAACGAAGAGTACTTCTACCTGGAAATATGAGCTGGATCCCCCTAGGCGAGAAGGTTCTGCCTGGGTTAAGCTACGAAAAACATCCTGAGCGAAGACCACTTCTACCCGTAACTATGAGCTCGATCCCCCTAGGCAAAAAGGTTCTACCTGGGTTAAACTACATAAAATAGCATGGGCAAAGAGTACTTCTACCCAAAACTATAAGTTGGATCCTCCTAGGCGAAAAGGTTCTACCTGGGTTAAGCTACATAAAACAACCTGAGCGAAGAGTACTTCTACCCGGAGCTATGAGCTGGATCACCCTAGGCAAAAAGGTTCTACCTGGGTTAAGCTACGTAAAACAATCTGAGCGAAGAGTACTTCTACCCGGAACTATGAGCAAGATCCCCCTAGGTAAAAAGGTTCTATCTAGGTAAAGCTAAGAAAAACAAGCCTGGGCAAAGAGTACTTCTACCCGGAAATATGAGAAGGATCCCCCTAGGAGAGAAGGTTCTACTTGGGTTAAGCTACGAAAAACAAACCTGGGCGAAGAGTACTTCTACCCGGAACTATAAGCTGGATCCCCCTAGGCAAAAAGGTTCTACCTGGGTTAAGCTACATAAAACAACCTGAGCGAAGAGTACATCTACCCGGAACTATGAGCTGGATCCCCCTAGGCGAAAGGTTCTACCTGGGTTATGCTACGTAAGAACACCTGAGCGAACAGTAATTCTACCCGGAATTATGAGCTGGATCCCCCTAGGCGAAAAGGTTCTACCTGGGTTAAGCAATGTAAAACAACCTGAGCGAAGAGTACTTCTACCCGGAAACTATGAGCTGGATCCCCCTAGGTGAAAAGGTTATACCTGGATTAAGCTACGAAAAATATCCTGAGCGAAGAGTACTTGTCCCCGGAACTATGAGCTGGATCCCCCTAGCCGAAAAGGTTCTACCTGGGTTAAGCTACGTAAAATAGCATGGGCAAAGAGTACTTCTACTCGAAACTATGAGTTGGATCCTCCTGGGCGAAAAGGTTCTACCTGGGTTAAGCTACGAAAAATAGCCTGGGCGAATAGTACTTCTACCCGGAACTATAAGCTGGATCCCCCTAAGCAAAAAGGTTCTACCTGGTTAAGCTACGAAAAATAGCCTGGGGGAAGAATACTTCTACCCAGAACTATGAGCTAGATCTCCATAGGCGAAAAGGTTCTACCTGGGTTAAGTACCGTAAAACAACCTGGGCGAAGAGTACTTCTACCCGGAACTATGAGCTGGATCCCCCTAGACCAAAAGGTTCTACCTGGGTTAAGCTACGAAAACAAGACTGGGCGAAGAGTACTTCTACCCGGAACTATGAGCTGGATCCCCCTAGTTGAAAAGGTTCTACTTGGGTTAAGTTACAAAAAACAAGCCTGGGCAAAGAGTACTTCTACCCGAAACTATGAGATGGATCCCCCTAGGTAAAAAGGTTCTACCTGGGTTAAGCTACGTAAAATAGCCTGGACGAAGAGTATTTCTACCCGGAACTATGAGCTGGATCCCCCTAGGAGAAAAGGAACCGGGGTTATGCTACGTAAAACAACTTGAGCGAAGAGTAATTCTACCCAGAACTATGAGGTGGATCCCCCTAGGCAAAAAGGTTCTACCTTGGTTAAGCTACGTAAAACAACCAGAGCAAAGAGTACTTCTACCCGGAACTATGAGCTGGATCCCCCAAGGCGAAAAGGTTCTACCTGGGTTAAGCTACGTGAAACAACCTGAGCGAAGAGTACTTCTACCCGGAACAATGAGCTGGATCCCCCTGGGCGAAAAGGTTCTACTTGGGTTAAGCTACGTAAACCAGCCTGGGAGAAGAGTACTTCTACCCGGAACTATGAGCTGGATCCTCCTAGGGGAAATGGTTCTACCTGGGTTAAGCTACAAAAAATAGCCTAAGCGAAGAGCACTTCTACCCAGAACTATGAGCTGGATCCCCCTAGGCAATAAGGTTCTACCTGGTTAAGCTACGAAATACAGCCTGGGCGAAGAGTACTGCTACCCAGAAACTATGAGCTGGATCCCCCTAGGCGAAAAGGTTCTACCTGGGCTAAGCTACGAAAAACAAGCCTCGGCGAAGAGTACTTCTACCCGGAACTATGAGCTGGATCTACCTAGGCAAAAAGGTTCTACCTGGGTTAAGCTACGTAAAACAACCCGAGCGAAGAGTACTTCTACACGGAACTATGAGCTGGATCCCCCTAGGCAAAAAGGTTCTACCTGGTTAAGCTATGAAAAATAGCCTGGGCGAAGAGTACGTGTACCCAGAAACTATGAGCTGGATCCCCTTAGGAGAAAAGGTTCTACCTGGGTTAAGCTAAGAAAAATAACCTAAGCGAAGAGTACTTATACGCGAAACTATGAGATAGATCCCCCTAGGCGAAAAGGTTATACCTGGGTTAAGCTACGAAAAACAAACCTAGGAGAAGAGTACTTCTACCCGGAACGATAAGTTGGATCCCCCTAGGCGCAAAGGTTATACCTGGGTTATGCTACTTAAAATAACCTGAGCGAAAGTTCTTCTACCCAGAACTATGAGCTGGATCCCCCAAGGCGAAAAGGTTCTAACTGGGTTAAGCTACGTAAAACAACCTGAGCGAAGAGTACTTCTACTCGAAAACTATGAGCTGGATCCCCCTAGGCGAAAAGGTTATACCTGGGTTAAGCTACGAAAAACATCCTGAGCGAAGAGTTCTTCTACCCAAAACTATGAGCTGGATCTCCCTAGGCGAAAAGGTTCTACCTGGGTTAAGCTACGTAAAACAACATGGGAAAAGAGTACTTCTACCCGCAACTATGAGTTGGATCCCCCGAGGCAAAAAGGTTCTACGTGGGTTAAGCAAGAAAAACAGCCTTGGCGAAGAGTACTTCTACCCGGAACTATGAGCTGGATCCCCCCAGGCAAATAGGTTCTACCTGGGTTACGCTACGTAAATCAACCTGAGCAAAGAGTACTTCTACCCGGATCTATGAACTGGATCCCCCTAGGCGAAAGGTTTCTACTTGGGTTAGGCTACGAAAACCAACCTGAGCGAAGAGTACTTCTACCCGGAACTATGAGCTGGATCCCCCTAGGCGAAAAGGTTCTACCTAGGTTAAGCTACGTAAAACAACCTGAGAAAAGAGTACTTTTACCCGGAACTATGAGCTGGATCCCCCTAGGTGAAAAGGTTCTACTTGGGTTAGGCTATGCAAAACAACCTGAGCGAAGAGTACTTCTACCCGGAACTATGAGCTGGTTCCCCCTGGGCGAAAAGGTTCTACCTAGGTTAAGCTACGTAAAACAACCTGAGTGAAGAATACTTCTACCCAGAACTATGAGCTGGATCCCCCGAGATGAAAAGGTTCTACCTGGGTAAAGCTATATAAAACAACCTGAGCGAAGAGTACTTCTACCCGGAACTATGAGCTGGATCCCCCCAGGCAAAAAGGTTCTATCTGGGTTAAGCTTCATAAAATAACCTGAGCGAAGAGTACTTCTACCCGGAACTATGAGCTAGATCCCCCTGGGCGAAAAGGTTCTACCTGGGTTAAGCTACGTAAAACAACCTGAGCGAAGAGTACTTCTACCCGGAACTATGAGCTGGATGCCCCTAGGCGAAAAGGTTCTACATGGGTAATGCAACGTAAAACAACCTGAGCGAAAAGTTCTTCTACCCGGAACTATGAGCTGGATCCCCCTAGGAGAAAAGGTTCTAACTGGGTTAAGCTACGTAAAACAACCTGAGCAAAGAGTACTTCTACCTAGAAACTATGAGCTGGATCCCCCTAGGCGAAAAGGTTATACCTGGGTTAAGCTACGTAAAACCGCATGGGCAAAGAGTACTTCTACCCAGAACTATGAGTTGGATCACCCTAGCTGAAAAGTTCTACCTTGGTTAAGCTACGAAAAACAAAGCCTTGGCGAAGAGTACTTCTACCCGGAACTATGAGATGGATCCCCCTAGGCGAAAAGATTCTACCTGGTTAAGCTACGAAAAACAACCTAGGCGAAGAGTACATCTACCAGGAACTATGAGCTAGATCCCCATAGGCGAAAAGATTCTACCTGGGTTAAGCTACATAAAACAACCTGAGCGAACAGTACTTCTACCCGGAACTATGAGCTGGATCCCCCTAGACGAAAAGGTTCTACCTCAGTTAAGCTACGAAAAACAAGCCTAGGCGAAGAGTACTTCTACCCGAAACTATGAGCTGGATACCCCTAGGCGAAAAGGTTCTACCTGGGTTAAGCTACGAAAAACAAGCCTGGGCGAAGAGTACTTCTACCCGGAACCATGAGCTGGATCCCCCTAGACAAAAAGGTTCTCCCTGGGTTAAGCAATGAAAAATAAATTGAGCGAAGAGTAATTCTACCCGGAACTATGAGCTGGATCCCCCTAGACGAAAAGGTTCTACCTAGGTTAAGCTACGTAAAACAACCTGAGTGAAGATTACTTCTACCCGAATTTATGAGCTGGATCCCACTAGGCGAAAAGGTTCTACCTGGGTTAAGCATTGTAAAACAACCTGAGCGAAGAGTACTTATCCCGGAACTATGAGCTGGATCCCCCTAGGCGAAAAGGTTCTACCTGTGTTAAGCTACGTAAAACAGTCTGGGCGAAGAGTACTTTTTCCCGGAACACTTAGCTGGATCCCCCTAGGCGAAAGGGTTCTACCTGGGTTAAGCTACAAAAAATAAACCTGGGTGAAGAGTACTTTTACTCGGAACTATGAGCTGGATCCCCTAGGCAAAAAGGTTCTATATGGGTTTAGTTACGTAAAACAACCTGAGCGAAGGGTACTTCTACCCGGAACTATGAGGTGGATCTCCCTAGGCAAAAAGGTTCTACCTGGGTTAAACTACGTAAAAGAACCTGAGCGAAGAGTACTTCTACCCAGATCTATGAGCTGGATCCCCCTAAGCGAAATGGTTCTACCTAGGTTAAGCTACGTAAAACAACCTGAGCGAAGAGTACTTCTACCCAAAACTATGAGCTGGATCCCCCTAGGCGAAAAGGTTCTACCTCGGTTAAGCTATGTAAAACAACTTGAGCGAATAGTACTTCTACCCGGAACTTTGAGCTGGATCCCCCTTGGAAAAAAGGCTCTACCTAGGTTAAGCTAAGTAATATAACCTGAGCGAAGAGTACTTCTACCCGGAACTATAAACTGGATCCCCCAAGGCGAAAAGCTTCTACCTGGGTTAAGCTACATAAAACAACCTAAGTGAACAGTACTTCTACCCGAAACTATGAGCTGGATCCCCCTAGGCAAAAAGGTTCTACCTTGGTTATGCTTCGTAAAACTACCTGAGCGAAGAGTACTTATACCCGGAACTATCAACTGGATCCCCCTAGCTGAAAAGGTTCAACCTGGTTTATGCTACGAAATATAGCCTTGGCAAAGAGTACTTCTACCTGGAACTATGAGATGGATCCCCCTACGCAAAAAGGTTCTACCTGGTTAAGCTACGAAAAACAGCCAAGGCGAAGAGTACTTTTACCAGGAACTATGAGCTAGATCCCCATAGGCGAAAAGGTTCTACCTAGGTTAAGCTACGTAAAACAACCTGAGCGAATAGTACTTCTACCCGGAACTATGAGCTGGATCCCCCTAGACGAAAAGGTTGTACCTTAGTTAAGCTAAGAAAAACAAGCCTCGGCGAAGAGTACTTCTACCCGAAACTATGAGCTGGATCCCCCTAGGCAAAAAGGTTCTACCTGGTTAAGCTACGAAAAACAGCCTAGGCGAAGAGTACTTCTACCAGGAACTATGAGCTAGATATCCATAGGCGAAAAGGTTCTACCTAGGTTAAGCTACGTAAAACAACCTGAGCGAACAGTACTTCTACCCGGAACTATGAGCTGGATCCCCCTAGACGAAAAGGTTGTACCTTAGTTAAGCTAAGAAAAACAAGCCTCGGCGAAGAGTACTTCTACCCGAAACTATGAGTTGGATCCCCCTAGGTGAAAAGGTTCTACCTAGGTTAAACTACGAAAAACAACCTGAGCGAAGAGTACTTCTACCCGGAACTATGAGCTGGATCCCCCTAGGCGAAAAGGTTCTACCTAGGTTAAGCTACATAAAACAACCTGAGTGAAGAGTACTTCTACCCGAAACTATGAGCTGGATCCCCTTAGGCGAAACGGTTCTACCTGGGTTAAGCTATGTAAAACAACCTAAGGGAAGAGTACTTCTACCCGGAACTTTGAGCTGGATCCCCCTTGGCAAAAAGGTTCTACCTAGGTTAAGCTACGTAATACAACCTGAGCGAAGAGTACTTCTACCCGTAACTATGAACTGGATCCCCCTAGGCGAAAAGGTTCTACCTGGGTTAAGCTACATAAAACAACCTGAGCGAACAGTACTTCTACCCGGAACTATGAGCTGGATCCCCCTAGGCAAAAAGGTTCTACCTTGGTTAAGCTTCGTAAAACAACTTGAGCGAAGAGTACTTCTACCCGGAACTATCAACTGGATCCCCCTAGCTGAAAAGGTTCTACATGGGTTAAGCTACATAAAACAACCTGAGCGAACAGTACTTCTACCCGGAACTATCAACTGGATCCCCCTAGCTGAAAAGGTTCTACATGGGTTAAGCTACGAAAAATAGCCTTGGCAAAGAGTACTTCTACCCGGAACTATGAGATGGATCCCCCTAGGCAAAAGGTTTTACCTGGTTAAGCTACGAAAAACAGCCAAGGCGAAGAGTACTTCTACCAGGAACTATGAGCTAGATCCCCATAGGCGAAAAAGGTTCTACCTAGGTTAAGCTACGTAAAACAACCTGAGTGAACAGTACTTCTACCCGGAACTATGAGCTGGACCCCCCTAGACGAAAAGGTCGTACCTCAGTTAAGCTAAGAAAAACAAGCCTCGGCGAAGAGTACTTATTCCCGAAACTATGCGCCGGATCCCCATAGGCAAAAAGGTTCTACCTAGGTTAAACTACGAAAAACAAGCCTGGGCGAAGAGTACTTCTACCCAGAACTATGAGCTAGATCCCCCTAGGCGAAAAGGTTCTTCCTGTGTTAAGCTACGTAAAATAGTCTGGGCGAAGAGTACTTTTACCCAGAACTATGAGATGGATCCCCCTAGGCGAAAGGGTTCTACCTGGGTTAAGCTACAAAAAACAAGCCTGGGTGAAGAGTACTTTTACTCGGAACTATGAGCTGGATCCCCTACACAAAAAGGTCCTACATGGGTTAAGTTACGTAAAACAACCTGAGCAAAGAGTACTTCTACCCGGAACTATGAGCTAGATCTCCCTAGGCAAAAAAGTTCTACCTGGGTTAAGCTACATAAAACAACCGAAGCGAAGAGTACTTCTACCCGGAACTATGAGCTGGATCCCCCTAGGCGAAAAGGTTCTACCTAGGTTAAGCTACGTAAAACAACCTGAGCAAAGAGTTTTTCTACCCGGAACTATGAGCTGGATACCCCTCGGCAAAAAGGTTATACCTAGGTTAAGCTACGTAATACAACCTGAGCGAAGAGTACTTCTTCCCGGAACTATGAGCTGGATCCCCCTAGGCGAAAAGGTTCTACCTGGGTTAAGCTATGTAACACAACCTGAACGAAGAGTACTTCTACCCGGAACTATGAGCTGGATACCCCTCGGCAAAAAGGTTCTACCTAGGTTAAGCTACGTAATACAGCCTGAGCGAAGAGTACTTCTTCCCGGAACTATGAGCTGGATCCCCTAGGCGAAAAGGTTCTACCTGGGTTAAGCTATGTAAAACAACCTGAGCGAAGAGTACTTCTACCCGGAACTATGAGCTAGATCCCCCTAGGCAAACAGGTTCTACCTGGGTTAAGCTTCGTAAAACAACCTGAGCGAAGAGTACTTCTACTCGGAACTATCAACTGGATCCCCCTAGGCGAAAAGGTTCTACCTGGATTAAGCTACATAAAACAACCTGAGGGAAGAGTACTTCTACCTGGAACTATGAGCTGGATCCCCCTAGGCGAAAAGGTTCTACCTGGGTTATGCTACGTAAAACAACCTGAGCAAAAAGTTCTTCTACCCGAAATTATGAGCTGGATCCCCCTAGGTGTAAAGGTTCTAACTGGGTTAAGATATGTAAAACATCCTGAGCGAAGAGTATGTCTACCCGGAAACTATGATCTGTATCCCATAGGCGAAAAGGTTATACCTGGGTTAAGCTACGAAAAACATCCTGAGCGAAGAGTACTTCTACCCGGAACTATGAGCTAGATCCCCTAGGGCAAAAAGGTTCTACCTGGGTTAAGCTACATAAAACAGCATGGGCAAAGAGTACTTCTACCCAGAACTATGAGTTGGATCCCCCTAGGCGAAAAGGTTCTACCTGGGTTAAGCTACAAAAAACAAGCCTGGGCGAAGAGTAGTTTTACTCGGAACTATGAGCTGAATCCCCCTAGGCAAAAAGGTTCTACCTGGGTTAAGCTACGTAAAACAACCTAAGCGTAGAGTCCTTCTACCCGGAACTATGAGCTGAATCTCCCTAGGCGAAAAGGTTCTACCTGGGTTAAGCTACGTAAAACAACCTAAGAGAAAAGTATTTCTACCCAAAACTATGAGCTGGATCCCCCTACATGAAAAGGTTCTACCTGGGTTAAGCTACTTATAACAACTTGAGCGAAAAGTACTTCTACCCGGAACTATAAGCTGGATCCCCCTAGGCGAAAAGGTTCTACATGGGTAAAGCTACGTAAAACAACCTGAGCGAAGCGTACTTCTACCCGGAAACTATGAGCTGGATACCCCTAGGCGAAAAGGTTATACATGGGTTAAGCTATGAAAAACATCCTGAGCGAAGAGTACTTCTACCCGGAACTATGAGCTAGATCCCCTAGGCGAAAAGGTTCTACCTGGGTTAAGCTACGTAAAACAGCCTGGGCGAAGAGTACTTCTACCCGGAACTATGAGCTGGATCCCCGTAGGTGAAAAGGTTCTACCTGGGTTAAGCTATGAAAAGTAGCCTGGGCGAAGTGTACTTCTACCCAGAACTATGAGTTGGATCCCCCTAGGCGAAAAGGTTCTACCTGCTTAAGCTACGAAAAACAGCCTGGGCGAAGAGTACTTCTACCCGGAACTATGAGCTGGATCCCGCTAGGCGAAAAGGTTCTACCTGGGTTAAGCTACGTAAATAATCTCTCATAGTGTTGTATGCTGAAAATAAAAGAAAATACAGATTTTACGAAACTCACCTTTGGTGACATTCGTCCTTTAGGAATCGCCATTTTGCGCTGCTTTGTTCCTGCTTTAAACAAAGAAAAATTGTGTGTTTTAAAATTGGTGGTCGGTTTGTGACCTTGATGTCTTTGGCATCTTGGCTTTGTGCCCATCTTCTTTTGATGATGATTTCAACGTGCCACTAGATGTTTCATGAATACCACTTGCATTTCTAGCCCCGGAGAGAATTTGACTTTTCAAACTTTTACATGACGGTTGGTCGCGTGGGACTTAACCTTTTCAACTTTATTTTGCCTTTGTGGTATTTCACTTTTGACTTCTTTCCTCAAAAATTTTCAACTTCAGAGAATTAGGGAACTTTTGGCTTTTCAAACTTTGCCAAAACGGTTAGCCACTTGGTACTTAACCTATTCAACTTCATTTTTCCTTGTAGGCATTTTCAATTTGATTTCCTCCTTACAGGAGTTTTTACTTTCTAAGCATCGGCCGCCATGGCCAGTCGGGGTCGACTTGATGCTCCTGTCGAGTCTGGGTGCCTTTTTTGCACATTAGCTTGTATCAAACGAGAGCCCTGTAAATCAGTCTTGCCATCCCTTCTTTGCCTTAGTTTTTGGAACAGAGTTAGACCGAAAGGGATTCAAAGAACAACAAATAATGGAATGGACAATGAATTTAGACAAGAGGTATCCCTTTCGGGTAAAGGAAAGAAGGACTTATCTGGAGTACATGCAGACTTCAATGAACATGACATGCCTTGGGCTGGACGCCTGATCCTTGTAAACCGTCCGACCCTTAAAAATTCATCACAGCTTTTCCCTCGAAACCGAGAAACCTTGCCCAGGATTATGTCGATGCTAGTGACTGTGAGGACCCTCTACTCGATCAATAGTGCCCTTTGCAGGTTTTCACCAGCTGACCTATCTTATTTCTCTTCTCACCATCACCTTATATGCTCTTTGCGAGTTTTCACTAACAAGACTCTTATTTTAGCTTCTTTACTCCCCATCGCCTTACTGTGCCCGTGAGGGTTTTCACCAATAAGACCCTCTCATTTTATTTCTCTTATTTTGGTTGCATTAGATCCAAGTGACTGTATCCTCCAACTTTAAACATTCTCGTTGATTGATTGGAAGGACTTGAAAAGGATTTGGGTAAAAAAAAGATTTGGATTGAATTACAACTTTAGAACCTTTCAGGCGAAATCATCGCCTAACTATTATAACATCTGCCCCAGTTTCAATTGGGGTAATGTGGATTTTTGTTTTGGTGTTACTGAACCCTAGAAAGAGGTTGCCTACGTATCCTTTCGGAATCAAGTCAAACGTAGTTCAAGGTAACATGAACTGTTTTTTTTCTTTTGTCTTTCTGTCTGTTTTGTTTTCTTTCTCTTTCCTTTTCCTTTATTTTTTTTTTTGTTTTCTTTTTCTTTTCAATAACTCCTTCACGTTCCAAAGAGGGTAATCAAAGAAAGATAACCGGCTCAAAGGGTTTGCAAACGGTTGATAGTGTTTGAGTAGCGAGAATGAAAGTCTTCGTCATCCCAATCAAAGAATATTAAAGATGCGTAAAAGGGTCAAACATAATACCGTTTATCGTGTCTGTATAGACAATTGTCTCGGAGACATTTCCTTCGATATCTCCTAAATACAATGCTCCCTTTTGGTAGTAATCTTGTTACAATGTATGGACCTTTCCAATCTAGAGCCAATTTTCCTTTGGCTTCTTCATGAAGCGAGAGGATACGTCTTAGGACGAGTTGCCCCACTTCGAACTTTCTGGGCCGCACTTTCTTGTTGTAGGCATGGGCCATTCTTTGTTGGTACAACTGCCCGTGGAAAACTGCGGCCATACATTTTTCATCAATCATAGTCAATTGTTCCAAACTGGTTCTTGACCCAATCTTTATCCGCAATCTCGGCTTCAACAATGATCCAAAGAGAGGGAATTTCAACTTCTTCCGATTTCATTTTGATCTTGGCTTAGGCCTAGTGTTCCAATTCTTTGCTTATTTTCTCACAAGCCTTATCTTCAACACATTCTGCTTCTTGATTCATTATTTCGAGGTCTGACGGTGTTTTAGGATCTGGGCATGAAGTCCGCAAGCATTTCATGTTATTAAAATCTACATTAAAAGAACTGAAAAGAGAATAAGAAAGGTGACAAGATTAAGAAAAGATACATTCCTAGACAATGAAATATTAATTTTAATTGATTGATTTTTTTCGAATTTTAAAGATAGAAGGGTTTTCATCGGAAAGGAAGACAATAATGTAAAACATCCGGATTACACCTTGAAAAATCTGGACACAGAAAGGATAGCAAGACTGGCTACCGAGTCTCCCGTCTGATGGGGGACTTTCAGGTTTGGCGACCGTTTTTTTACTTTTCTTCTGTCTCGGTAATGGATGCAATGGCCTTCAGTGCCGGATCAAATTCCTCATCTTTACGGATCATTCCGACTACTGGCCCAAAGGTGTGAACAGGCAAAGGATTGTTCATTATATTAGGGGCCTCTTCATCCTTAAGCATTATTGTCTTGACTTCGATGAGGTTTTCCAGTGCTCTCTTAAGAGTCCAACAGTCTTCTGTATCATGTCACACTGCTCTAAAGTGGTACTCACATCTAGCATTAGCCCGGTGCTAGTGGGACTCAGGGTTTGGCCGGTTTAGGGCTATTTGTTGCAGTAGACCTAGCCTGAATAGCTTTAGAACAAGCTCGAGTATGATTCACCAACAGGGGTGAACTGATTCTATCTCGGGGGGCTCTTTTTTTTTCTTTTTTTTTTTCTCTTTTTGTTGTTTTTCGCTCTTCATTTTTCTCTGTTATTTTTTGTCACTCTTCTCTTTTTCACTCATTTTTTTTGTTCTTTTTTTTACGATTTATTTTTTTTCACTCAGTTTATTTATGGCTACGATCGAATCCGATAAGGATTGCCTACGTATCATGACGCCGTATAAATCAGATCTTGCGTAATTCGGAAAGATCGGGAATAGACTGACCCATTTTTCTTCTTTTTTTTTATAAAGACTTTTAAATATTATTTTTTTTAGTTTTTTCTTTTTATGGAATTTTGATTTTTTTAAAAAGAATGAATTCTAAAGAAGGAAGAAAATATTTTGGATTTTGATTTGATTTAATTTTTATTTTTTGAGTTTTTGGGAGAAAGACTTCTAAAGAAGGGAAAAACATATTTTGGGATTTTGATTTGATTTTTTTTTTTTCGAATGAAAGACTTCTAAAAAGAAAGAAAATATTTTTGGTTTTAAAACTTTTTATTTGGGATTTTCTAAGGAAGGACTTCTAAAGAAGGAACTAAAGGGAAATATTTTTGGATTTTTGGAAATTGGGGGGCCGGAACCGATGAGATTTGCCTATGTATCTCACATCCGGTGAGAATCAGACCCGCGTAGTTCGGTCGGTTTTGACACAACAGGGAAAACATGATTTTTTTTTGACTCATTTTGAAATGACTTTTCTTTTTCTTTTTCTTTTTCAAAATTTCGGAAGAGTTTCTAGATTTTTCAAATAACGGAATTTTTGGAAACCGGATTAATTTTCTCTCTCCTACTTCTCACTTCTGCCTTTTCTCAATTTTCTGTATTTATTCTAGCAGTCGGTCAACATGCAAATCAGATTAAACCAAATGCACAAATAGCACATAGGATGCATCATGATGGTCTTTTATTTTTGGGTACACATGTCCTAGACGAACCCAACCCCTGTGTTGAGTCCCCAAAGTCAAATGCACGTGATGCCAACAAACGTTCCTACTAGGGATCCGCCATGAGGCTATGTTATTCTAGGTTTAAAATCCTGGGGGGGTATTTTAGACCTGGCTTACCCAAGCGGACAACTCGAGCCGAGCTGGGGACAACGTACAGGGAGCACGAAAGTCTACCCGGCCTAGTTGCTGATCCAGCCTCGTTCTATTTGGTATGACCTCTAACAGAAAAGTGGGCCACGCGCACGTGTGCACCATAAATTCAGAAGACTCAGAAGGGAGGCGTAAGAAGGCAATTTATATAGTTCAAATAATATCAAAGAGGTAAATGAGCGACAATTAGCACATTAGGCCCACAAACATAGTAATATCAACAATCAAGAAAGCCAAGTATAGATCACATTACAAGCTCGAATTCTGAACCCTGAACCCTGAACCAGAAGTTCTGGGTTCTTGTCCCCAGCAGAGTCGCCAGAGCTGTCACACCCCTTTTATACCCCCAAAAATATATGTGTGTTATGGATTGTTGTGGGTTAAAGAGTTTTTCCAATTAAAGTGACAAATTTGAATAGGGATTATTTTATTTACAGAGTCGCCACTTGGAATTGATTTTTTGGGTGTTCCAAGTCACCTTTTATTTGAATCCCTAGTCAAAGGAAGGTTTGACTCTATTATTATTGGTCTGCAAAAATAAAGTCCGGGTAAGGAATTTTGTTAACCAAGGAGAAAGTGTAAGGCATTCACCAAGTTCCGTGGTTCTAGCACGGTTGCTTTATTGACTACAACTTGGCTTGAATTAATTTTAGATAAACTGTGATTTATTGGTTTGCATGTTTTATCTATCCGCTTTTATATTAGAATATGGAATTATCTTTGAAACGAATCACATGTGTGAATCCGTTTTGTTTATTGTGCCAAAATCATGTCACGTGTATGTGCACGCAATTAATAGTATTTTTATTTTATTTAAGGTTGTTTCGCCCAAAGTTGCGCGAACACATACCTTGATTTTAGTTTTGGGAATCGTAATTATGTCATGCGAACGTATACATAATCACGACGATTCAATTAATTATGAGTACGCCTAAAGCATTCTAGCGCATTCATGATTTGTTTCTTTCCTAATTTTGAGATTATTGTGACGGCCATACAACAACAACAACAACAACAACAACAACAACAACAACAACAACAACAATAACAACAACAATAACAACAACAATAACAAACCCAGAATGATCCCAATATGTGGGGTCTGGGGAGGGTAGTCTGCACGTAGACCTTACCCCTACCTAATGCAGGTAGAGAGGCTATTTCCAATAGACCCTCTGCTCAAGAAGGGCAAGAAGAAGAAGAAGAGGAAAGCAAGGAAGGAAGAAAGAAGGAAGAGAAAATAAAAAGGGAGAGATAAAAGATAAGTACTACCAAATAATAGCAATAGGGAATACAATACCTGAGGCGACAATTTGTGGAATTACTTGTGGAAGAAGTGTATGATTTTAAAATTTTGAATAAATAAACCATCATATACCAATACCCTACAACCCAACAATTGAAGCCCAAACTCATTAGGGTCCAAATCTTCCCCACTTTAAAGCAAGTTTGAATACCATATTTTCAAAAACATGATTAAGCATATAGCATTTAAGGACTAACTTACATTATTATTTATAAAGTTTAAAGGCAAATAAATAAAATCACATGAAATAAGATAAAAAGAACAGAGGGAAGAATAAACCTTTAATGAAAAAATTTCAATTAAATGAGTCTCCAAGAACAGGTACAATAACTCAGACGAACGTCAAACAAGCATAAGCGACGAATAACATCAAACCTAGTGAACGGAGCTCCAACGGAATCCTCGACCTCGACTATTGACTCCACTTTTTGGTGTGTAAAAAGAGATGTTATGAAGTATTTTTGTTGGGTTTTGGGTAATGACTTGCTGGATTGTTTGAAAGAAAGACGAAGAAAGAATGACATGAGTAGAAATTCTCTTAGCGTAGAAGAAGAAAAAATAATTTCTCTCAATTCCCTCCTCCCTTCTTTTTTTCTCCTTCTCCCTCTTTTCTCCTGACATTTCTCTTTTATTTATAGAAAAGAAATTCGAAATTTTTTCAGAATTATTCTTTTTATTATTTTATTATTTTTTAATTAAAAAGAATTCCCACTTCACATTTTTCATCTTTTTTAAAAAAAAATAATTTTTCACTTTCCTTTACTTTTATTTTTAAATTTCCCACCTTTTTACCTGTTTTTATTTTCCACTTATTTTACTTCTCTTTTTTTAATTTCCACTTTCTTTTACTTTTTAAAAAAACAATTTCAACTACCTTTACTTTTATTCTTTAATTTCATACTTTTAATTTTCCTATTATTTTATTCCCATACGAAAATTTAAAAAAAAATATTTAATTTTTTTGGTTTTTTAATTTATTTTATTTTAAAATAAATATAAAAAATAAAAATAATACTAATAGTAATAATTGACCTTTTTAAATTATTTTTATTTTTTACCCTATATACAAAAAAGTGTAACAAAGCTAAAAACATATATATATTAGATTTTTAAACATATTTATATAGTAGAAGGTGATAAAAATTCAAATATAGTCAAAAATTAGGTGCTCACAATGACAGGTAAGCCTTTAACTTCTTTAGGGCTTGGGCACACTAGGAGGTCTACTGGAGGTCATTGTCCTTTTTTAGTACGCCGAAAAACTTGTGGCATCTGTCGGATGATCGCGAGATGAATCTTGATAGGGCGGCGATACGGCCAGTCAGCCTCTGAACCTGTTTTTTGGTGGTTAAGTGCTCTGGTATTCCTTCTATGGCTTTTATTTGGTCGGGGGTGGCCTCGATACCTCGCTGTGATACTAGGAAACCCAAGAATTTCCCTGAAGTCACGTTAAATGCACGCTTTTCAGGATTTAGTTTCATTCTGTATCGCCTGAGTATATCGAAGGCTTATTTCAAGTAGCCGATGTGATCTTCTTTCCTTTTGGAATTGACCAACATATCATCTATGTAGACTTCCATAGTCTTGCCGAGTTGATCTTTGAACATTTTGGTCACCAACCTTTGGTATGTCGCCCCTGTGTTTTTCAGTCTGAAAGGCATAACTCTGTAGCAGTACGTTCCTTTATGGGTGATGAAGGTGGTCTTTTCCTGATCCTTCTCTTCCATGGGGATCTGATTGTAGCCTGAGTAGGCGTCTAAGAAGCATAGCAGTTCATGCCCGGCCGTTGCGTTAATGAGCTGGTCGATATGAGTTAACGGGAATGAATCTTTGAGGAATGCTTTATTCAAATCTGTAAAGTCTACGCACATTCGCCACTTCTCATTTTTCTTTTTAACCATGACCACATTGTCGACCCATTGGGGGTATTTTAACTCCCTAATGGAGCCATTTTCCAGTAATTTTTTGACCTCCTCGCGGACTGCATCGTTTATTGAGGAATTGAACTTCTGCCTAACCTGCCTCACCGGGGGGTGGAATGAGTCGATGTTCAACTTGTGTGTGGCGATCTCCTTTGGGATACCTGGCATTTCTGCATGGCAAAAAGTTAACAAGTCTGCGTTAGCAGTTAATAATAGAAGGAATTTACCTGGTTCTTGAAGCTTGCAGTCGATGTAGGCTTTCTTGTTGTGGTCGTTATCATCAAGTTGGATGGAGTCGAGGTCTCCTATGGTTGATCCTGCGACCTCTATTATTTCGGGATCTCTGATGACGTCCTCTCTTCGTCACAGCTCGACCTCGACCTCGACCCTATTAATTTTTATGCCTCTTTTGCCTTACCCTTCATCTATTGGGTGGTCGTACAATCTAGGGGGATACAGTAGCATTCTCTAGATGTGTGTTGTTCTCCTCGTATGCTGAATATTCCCCATGGGGTTGGAAATTTGATAACTTGGTACAAGCTGGAGGGGATGGCCCTCATAGCGTGTATCCAGGGTCGGCCTATTATGGCGTTGTACGCCGTGTCCTAGTCCATGATGTGGAATGTAGTTTCCAGAGTGACGCCGCCGGCCAGGACGGGAAGTGTGATTTCTCCATATGTTCGTTCAACTACATTGTTAAAACTTGTTAGCGTGATGCAACGCGAGACTATCTTATCATCGAGTTTCATTTGTGCAAGTACTCGAGGGTGGATAATGCACGCGCCACTCCTATCATCCACCATAATAAGTCTCACATTTGTATCTAATATTTGAAAAGTGATAACAAGGGAATCATAGTGAGGGAAAACCAAACTGTGGGTATCTGAATTATCGAAGATGATACTTTCTTCGAGTTCGTCATACCGTTCGTGAGTGATCGACCGTTTGAGTTTGTGGGTTGTGGTGAACTTTACGCTATTGATTGAAGCATTGTCGTCATCCCCGATGATCATTTGAATGGTGCGGGTCAGTGAGGGTGGTTTCGGCGGTCCCTGGTGCTGTTCGCATCCTCAGGCAAAGTTGGTCCTTCCCCGGTCGCTCAACATTTCTTTGAGGTGTCCTTGGCGAAGCATGTTTACGACCTCCTGCCTTAGGGCGATGCAATTCTCAGTTTTGTGACCTCGCTCTTGGTGGAACTCGCAGAGGGCGTCTGACTTCCTGGTGCTTAGTTCTGATCTCATCATTTGTGGCCACTTTACTTTTGGTCCGAGCTTCTCCAATGCGTAGACTATTTCTGAGGGTGACACACAAAAATTGTGAGCGGATAACAAAAGGGGCATACCTCTGTCGTTCCGGTGAGTCCCTGTCCTTAGTCTAGATGAGCCTTCTTCGTGGCGGGAGGGGGCATGATGGCGTTTCTGACATATGACTAATGTTTTTCTCGGTTAGGTCGCGGAGCTGTGAGATTCCTCCTGACATCATTTCTTCGATCCTTCCTGGATTCGGCCTGTACCAAGGTCAACCGATGAGTTGGCCTATTCAGGTCATCCTCGTCTGCACGGACCTCGGCACAGTAGGCGTTATGTATTTCATCCCAAGTAGTTGGAGGATATTTCATAAGCCGACTTAATAATTTTCTGGTCACTCTTGAGCCATTCCTGTTCAGCCCGTTTTGAAAAGCTGCTACAACCATTCCTTCCGATACATTTGGTAAGGTCATCATTACTCGGTTAAATCGAGCGAGAAAGTCCCTCAATCCCTCTCCAGGCGATTGTTTGATGGCAAATATATCGTTCACTCTTGCCTCTACCTTTTTGGACCAAGCATGGGGCCGTTACGAACTTGTCGGTCATCTCTTCGAATATTTCGATGGAATGCACGGGCAGTTGTGAATACCAAGTTAATGCTCCTCTGATGAGGTTCTCGCCGAACTTCTTCAACAAGATAGAAGATACTTGTTCTTTGGTGAGATTATTGCCTTTTACAGTAGTGACATAGTGAGTCACATGATCTTCGGGGTCGGTCGTACCGTCATATATTTTTAGATAATGCGGCATCTTGAAGGTCTTGGGTATGGCATGCGGGGCGGCTTCATCACTATATGGTTTCTCGACGAACCGACCAGCATCTCTTTTTGGCAAGAGTTTTGGGGCACCCGGTATTTTGTCGACTATTTCTTGGTGCTCTGTCATTTGATCCACAAGCATTTTGTTATCATTTTCTATTTCTTCCATCTTTCTCAGAATGGCTGTGAGGGTGTCGTCACCTTCATTATTAACATTGTGAGTGATACCTGTTACTGGAGGGAAAGGGCCGTGCTGCTCGGCCATTGTCGGTGTAATGCAAGTCCTTGCATTTTCTCTAGCTACCTCCTGGGCGGGCTTGTCGAGGATTCTGGTTAGCGTGTTAGTTAGCCAAGCCTCAATTAGTTTTTTCACTGCTGGTGGCACTTCTTCCGTTGTGGACGTGGAAGCTCCTTTGCCGCAGAATGTTGTGATACTGTCGTGAGGGAGGGGCGACCCACCTCCCCTGGGGGAGGTGTTAGGCATTATATCCTCGCCTTCTGTTTCAGAAACCTCATTGATGGTGTTCATGAGGTTGGTGGTGAGGTCGGCCACTACCTTCATTCATTATTCTCCATTACATGCCATGTGAGATCCATGTGTACAAGGAAAAAGGAGTTTTGCTTTTTTTTTTTTTTTTTTTTTGTAAACCGTGCTAGTTATAGATCTAGAAGAAACTAAATATTTAACTAGAAAATCCCCACAGACGGCACCAAATTGTTTGACCAAGAAATATAATATCTGGTTAAACTATTAAACTATATAATAAAGGGTTAAATCTAGTTATGAATAATAACTCTAGATATTAGGTATAAGGATGTACGGTGGGAAAGACAGAGTTTGCATATGATTAATGGCAATAAATATGAAATTTCTTTACAACAAGAACATTAAATGAGATATATCTAGCAATAAATATCAATAAATGATATTTATGTAAATAAGGAGAATGATTCACCCGATAATGATTGGACAAGGAGAATATTCTGCATGACAATGGTGAGTGACAGATAGATCCAAGATTCGTATGAACAATCCTTGGATCTGGTAGAAACGTGAGGAATAATATGAACGAGAATCTTTACAAAAAGGTAGTGTTTGTATCCTTTTTAGAGAGAGAGAGTCTTCTTCTCAAAAAGTGTTCTTATCAAATGAAAAATTACCCCCCCTCCCTGTCTTTTTTTCTATTTATATGGGACATGTCCCTAGTCAACCCTAAAAGGACAAGTATAGAGAATATTTAATGGAATATTTTCTTAAATATCTTATTACAAAAACTAGCCGTTAGCATTCTGTTCTTGATACTTGACCTCGACCGTTATTGATCGCCTGGCCATGAGCCCCATTGTTCACTAGTCGACCTCGGCCACATTATTTTCCATAACATCACTTTATGCTAAATTCCCTTGGGGCAGATTTTGACCTATACAGGAATACTGTGGAAAACAACGAGTTAATTTTTGGTGCTTGAGGAAACTAAAGATCAGCAAGTATTATTATAACTTATATAATTACGTTTTAACTCTTAGAAATTTTTTGCTACCGGTCTTACTTCTTTTGGACAGGTCTAAAAGTCTAAGGAGAAGATCTTTTCTTACTCTTCAACTCCGGGTAATTTCTTTCCTTTTTTATAAAAAAAGGTGAGTGCAAACCTTAAGGGGTCGTAGCTAAAAAACGAATCCTGCTAAATTTTTATTTAGAAATTTGACTATCAACTCGCAAGTGGTTATACAAGAGTAAATCAAGTTATGATAGGACTACTGACAGCTATACGGCTCGCGTGGTAGTTCGAGGCATTTTCTTTGAACTCAAACATAATTTTACTTGAATTCTTCTTGCGGGTGAATCCTATGTAGGAGTGCGCATCGGTCAGTTCGGTACAGTTGTGAATGCTATTAGTTCGGTTTTCAGGTATCGGTTAGTTGGTTATCGATCATTATCGGTTCGGTTATCGGTTTACCCGATGAGAACAAAAAATATCCAAACATTTCATGTTTTTATTATAGAAATCGTGACCATATTGTTAAGAGAAAAGAACTGAATTTTTTTTTAAAAAAAAAAGAGAGATTAAATATCAACTTTAAAAAAGAAAACTTTCTTTGCATTTGAAAATCCCAATGATTGATCTTATTTTTCAAAGTTATAAGTTAGTAGGAGTAAGAAATAATACATTCAACAATCTAATCTTACTAACTATCTTACCGCGGGCGGGCATAATTCATAGGAAAATAATAAAATCCTAATCTTGTAAAATATTAAAGAACCAATGCAACAAAAAAATAGATGTATTGGTAGAAAAAAGACATGACACGGGGACTATCAACAAGCTAACGGGGCATGATACGTGGAACATCGATGTAAGGACAAGTGACACTCTTAATTAGACGAATTAAAGAATGAGGAAAAGGCACGGGAGAAATACCCATAGGGTTACATTGAGGAAAGAACCTGACAGCTGTAAAAGGAGAAACATGAGCGAAATGAATAAAGGCTGCAAAGAAGGGAAGATACACGACCCTGACGTAAATAAGGAAGAAAAATCGGTACAGTTACAAGGAATCTCTAGTCATAAATGTTTTCATTACGGTTAAACATGATAACAGGCAATCAATATAATTAATACCATTAGTGAGCCCAAATTAAGTAAGGGAACCATTATAATTGTATGCTCCTATATAAGGACTGAAATCTCATTTGTAAGGGCAAGTAACGATTATTATTGAAATCCAAACTGTTATTCTTTGCTTTATTCTCCAAGCTTTAAACCTTAATTTTGGGAGTGATTATCAGTTCATTTCTTATTTTCTTTGTCAATCATTTTCATTTTTTGATCTATTCTTCCAAAATTATTGGGAAAGGGAAGTAAATCTTGGTTATCAGTAATCCGATTTTTTCTAGATATTGACTTTGACCGAAAAATCTATTTTTGGTTAAAAAAATTTGGTCATGTTACCGGGAATCTGATAATCTGTTTACTTTTCAATATTTAACAAATCAAATATGTCTACCGTTAATGACAACAACCAGCTGACCAATAAGGTGCAACTCCACCACACCATACACTTACTAAAAGGTCCACTTCTCGCGCTGATGATCAGCAAGGAAACGACCAAACTGTGGAGCAAGACGCTCTAAAGAAATTGATTGTGGAGAACGTGAATAGTGCACTACAAGCTTTTGTCAGAGGATTACCTAATGCGGCGCAAACTCTTGCACCAGTTAATACAACAACTTTGGAGAACCCACGTTCAGGGTTTGATAATTTTGGAAGTGGAGAAAATCCTAATGAATCTCGTGATGGAGGTTTAGGTACTCCAAATAATTCTAATTTATAAAGTTTAGTGCTAACTTTGCAGAAACAGTTGAAGGAACAGAACGATCGTATAGAGCATATACCAAGCGTACCACCTATAATCAAAGGGGTATATATTGACAAGTATTTACAACAACCGTGGAAGCCAAGTGCGGCACCTTTACCAATTCCTAAAAAGTTTAAAATTCCTAATATTCTCAAATATGATCGAACAACTGACCCTCGAGATCACGTGACTGCGTTCACTACTGGCGTGAAAGGCAACGACTTAACCAAACAGGAAATAGAATCAGTTTTGGTTAAAAAGTTTGGCGAAACACTCACAAAGGGAGAGTTAACGTGGTATTCTATTTTACCTAAAAATTCTATTGATTCTTTTGCTGAGCTTGCAGATTCATTTATAAAAGCACATTCGGGAGCTCAAAAAGTTGACAAAAAAGATGGAAGACATCTTTAAGGTTAAACAAGGGAGTACATAATTGCTCAGGGAATTCGTAGATAGATTCCAGCGGGAGAGGATGATGTTATCTCGAGTACCTGATAGCTGGGAGGCTATGGCATTCGCGATCAACTTGAACGAGAAAAGTTCAGAAGCCACGAGGAGGCTAAAGGAAAGTTTGCAAGATTTCCAGCAACAACTTGGAACGATGTGTACAACAGGTACAGTACAGAGTTGCGGATTGAAGAAGATACGGCCGCACAGCCAAGGGCCGATGAAAGGCCAGGATTGAGATGTTCAAAATCAGAAAAAGGCTCGGTAAACATAGGTACAAGCCGTACATGGGACCTACAGGGCGAGGCTCTCGATCTAAACAGGAAAGTGCACGATTCGATTCAAGACCAAGGCAAAAGGACACGAGTTCTTCATCCAAATTCAAAAAGGAATGAGATGCCCGAAGCAATGATTCCAATATGCCAGCAAGGATAGGATATTACAGCTTTAACATTATCACTTCCGAGTTAGTGGTTGTTTTAAGAGGTATGGGGGATAAGGTGCGGTGGACTAAAGAAATGAGATCAGATCCAAGCAAAAGAAATCTAGATTTTTGGTGCGAGTTTCATAACGATCATGGACATAGAATAATAGATTGTAGGCTACTGCAAGGAGAAGTCGAGCATTTGTTGAAGCAATGTTATCTTACTGATTTGTTCAGTGAGAAAGGAAGACAATCATATATGAAGAACAGACAAGAGCCCCCAAAACCTCCATTACCAAAAAGAACAGTCAACGTAATAACTGGGGGAGATGAGGTTAATGGAATAACATATACAGCCGCAACAAGACGTCAAAAGTCCTAATCACTCATGGAAAGCGAGTTCACCAAGTCTTGGATGGTGACAATATAACATTCGATGATGAGGATGCAGAGGGCTTGATAATTCCTCACAATGATGCACTGGTAATATCTTTACTTATACATGATACTAACGTAAAATGAGTTTTGATTGATCCAGGTAGCTTAGTAAATATTATTTTACTGAGGGTGGTGAATGAAATGCAAGCTAGTGATAAGGTCATACCAAAGCACGGTCCTTGTCCGGGTTTGATAATTCAAGCGTTATCACAAAAGGGGAAGTTGTACTCACCACATTTGCAGAAGGGGTTGTCAAGGATACAAAGTTTCAGGTGATAGACGCGGACATGGTCTATAATATAATTATGGGAAGACCGTGGATTCATGATATAGACGTTGTCCCTTCCACATTGCATCAAGTTATCAAATTTCCTTCACTGTGGGAAATCTGCCAAATTCGTGGAGATCAGCAAGCTTCAAGAAATATCAACTCAGTGGTGATCACAAGCACGGTAGCAAATAATGCAAACGCGAAATAGCAATTAAAGAATTTGGTGGAGGACGTTGTTACGAAAACCTCAACTGAAGACACGCAAGGACAAACTGAAGTTGATTAAAGACCCGATGTTATTGAAAAACCAGAAGAAAATGAAAATATTAAGACAACTACCGAGGAGCTCGAAGCTGTTATATTATTTGTCCACTGGCTTGACAGAAAAGTTTATCAGAGCAAATTTAAGCCCATAAATGAAAAGTAAGTTAATTGAAATTTTATAAACAAACGCAGATTGCTTTGCTTGGTCGCACTCAGATATAACAGGTATACCACCGGAGGTGATGACTCACAAACTGAATGAGGATCCATTACACCCACCTATCAAGCAGAAGAAGAGGGAGCAAAGATCCTTCAAAAATCAAGTGATCTAAGATAAGGTACAAAAGCTTTTAAAAATTGGGTCAATACGAGAGGTAAAATACCCTATGGTTAGCTAATACCATGGTAGTTCCCAAAAAAGATTGGAAAATGGCGAGTTTGTGTAGATTATACTGATTTAAATAAAGCTAGTCCTAAAGATTCATTTCCTTTACCGTATATAGATCAGCTAATTGATTCCACTGCAGGTCATGAACTTTTAAGTTTTTTATATTCATATTTAGGATATAACCAAATAAAAATGGACCCTCTAGATGAAGAAAAAACTTTGTTTATCATAGACAAGGGAACTTACTGTTATAAAGTCATGCCATTTGTCTTGAAAAATGTTGGAGCCACAAATCAAAGATTGGTGAATAAATCTAGGAAAAACTATAGAAGTCTACATAGATGATATGTTGGTCAAGTCAACACAGGCAGGAGATCATTTTCAACACTTGTCAGACATCTTTGAGATTCTCCGCAAGTATAATATGAAGCTAAATCCGGAAAAATGTGCTTTTGGCATGACTTCATCTAAGGTTTTAGGTTTTCTTCTTTATAATAGGGGTATTGAAGTGAATCCTGCACAGATCAAAGATATTGAGGAAATACCAGATATACCCACGAGCAAGAAGGAAGTGCAAAGATTAACAGGCAAGATAGCAGCTCTGTAGAGGTTTATATTAAAATCATCAGAAAAAAGTTTTAAATTCTTTTCAGTATTGAAAAAGCAGAATCAGTTTGAATGGAATGACGAGTGCCAACATGATCTTAAGGAGCTAAAGTTGTATCTATCAAATCCGCCTTTGTTAGCCAAACCAAAAGACGATGAAAGATTGCACATTTACCTCGCTGTGTGAGAAGTAGCGGTAAGTGTGGTGTTGGTACGAGAAGATAAAAAGTAAACAATCCCCAATTTATTATGTTATTAAATCTTTACTAGATGTTGAGACACGGTATCCACACTTGGAAAAGCTTGATTTAGCGTTAATTATGGCATCTAGGAAGTTACGACCATATTTTCAATGTCATCCTATTTCTGTTATAACTGGTTTCCTCCTAAGGAATATACTGCATAAACATGAATTATCAGGTAGATTAGCTAAATGGACAATATAACTCAGTGAGTATGATATCATATATCATCTTAGAACTGCAATAAAATTGCAGGTTTTAGCAGATTTTGTAGCGGATTTTAGCACGAATTTAGTTCCTGAAGCAAAAAAGGAACTATATGTGTTTACCGGACCTAATCTCGGTACTTGGACCCTGTTTATCGACGGTTCTTCAAATGTTAAAGAAGCAGGGAATTGTTCTAATTCCACCTTCAGGTGAATTCATAAGACAAGCAATAAAATATTATTCAATCACTGATAATGAGGCGGAGTACGAAGCTGTGATTGCAGGCTTGGAATTGGCACGAGAACTTGGTATCGAACAAATTGTGATCAAAAGTGACTTGCAGTTGGTGGTTAACCAAATACAGGGGAATTACGTGGCAAGAGAGACGTGAATGCATCAATACCTGGAAAAGGTACGAGAATTTCTTAGACAATTCCAAACATGAAAAGCCGTGCAGATACCCAGGAAGAAAAATGCAGAAGTAGACGCGTTAGCAAACCTCGCGTCTATCGCGGATGTAACAAATGCAAAAAATGCTATTATGATACATTTGTTTCATTCGGCACTCGATCAAACCAATAATGAGGTAAATTTTAATAATTTAACTTGGGATTGGAGAAACGAATTTGTGAACATTTTGCAGTATGGTATCTTGCCTGAAGATAAGAAGGAGTCACAATTGCTTTGGTAGAAAGCTGCTTGGTACTGTTTAATTCGTGAAAATTTGTATCGTAAGATATTCGGTGGACCTTTAGCATAGTGCCTCGGTCCATCACAAACAGAGTATGTAATGAGAGAAGTACACGAGGGGCATTACGGTAATCATGCCGAGGGAAGATCGTTGGTAAAAACATTAATAAGAGCAGGATATTATTGGCCAAAAATGGAAGAAGAAGCAGAAAACTTTGTAGCTAGGTGCGATAAATGTCAACGATATGCCAATAACATGCACCGTCCGGCAGAGTTGTTGCATTCAGGTATTTCCCCATGTCCCTTCATGAAATGGGGCATGGACATCGTGGGTCCATTTCCTCAAGCTAAAGAAGAGATACGGTTTCTGTTAGTTTTAACAGATTATTTCTCAAAATGGGTAGAAGCAGGTGCTTTCAAATAGGTGCGGGAAAAAAGTTAGGGATTTCATTTGGCGAAACATTATATGTCGATTTGGGGTTCCAAAGAAAATTGTGTACGACAATGGCCCACAGTTTATAGGCACGAAAATCACAAAATTCTTTCAAAGTTGGCAGATCAAACGAATTACATACGCGCCCTACTACCCTACAGCCAATGGACAAGCTGAATCAACAAATAAAGTTATTATCAATAACTTAAAGAAGAGATTAGAAGAATCAAAAGGCAAATGGCCATAAGTATTACCAGGGGTACTATGGGACTATCGAACAACATCAAAAACTAGTACGGGTGAGACTTTATTTTCACTTGTATATGGTGCAGAAGCTTTAATTCCGGTGGAGATAGGTGAACCAAGTACGAGGTACACGCATACCACTGAAGAGGTAAATAAGGAAGAGTTGCGGGTAAATTTGGATCTATTAGAAGAAAGGAGAGAAGCAATATTAATTCGAATGACAGCTCAAAACTAGATGATTGAATGATACTAAACCATGAAAGCTAATTTGAGGTGCTTCACGACTAGGGACTTCATCGTCAAAAAGGTGTTCCGATCAACAAAAGCGGCCAATGCAGAAACATTGAGCCTAAATTGGGAAGGCTCATATAGAGTTCGAGGCATCACTAGAAAAGGAGCATACGAGTTAGAAACCATGGATGACAAGGTGCTACCATCGAACTGGAATGCGGTCCATTTGAAGAAGTATTACTTCTAGACGAGGAAAATACCCACGGGCAGGTATCACGCAAGTTCGATTTTATTTTGTTCTTTTGAATTTTACTAACTATTTTAGAGGATAAGCAAAAAGCTGGCTCGAACCAAATGATGATATTAAACCCGAAAGACACGCGGAATACTGAATTATTCTCGGTTTAGGTTACAACTTCTTTGATGGAAAAAGGGTTATGCAGTCATCATCTAAATAATTATCTTCGAGTCCCGTTCCTATTTTCCTTTTCAGGGAATGGAACAAAAGAAAGAAGTGATCCAGTGTTCGAGATTTCATACTTCAAAGCTCCAACACTGGGGGGACTATGCATATAGAAGGAAGCAAAAGGAACCAAAGGCATAGTTCAACTTGAATCAAAACCTTGAAGAAACCTTGAAAACTGTTCAAAGGAGTTCGAACTCGCAAAAAGGATACAAGATATTCCATATTCCCACGAGTTTTTAGGTTAAGGCCATAAATTTAGTCACGGGATAATAGGCCCAAATTTGTATTTGTAAACCTGCTATAATGAAATCTGTTATGAATGTGTTGTATGAACAATTATGAAAATGATGTACGAAATTTATTTGAAAGTTCAAACATAAAACTTCCTCAAATTATTTCTCCATTCATGTCTACTTCATGTTTCATATATTTTCACCAATATGAAGATGAGACGTCATCTTCATCAGTGTCGTTAATATAAAAGGGTCCTCTTTTATAAAAACCCATGTATATTGAAGTCACGGTCTATTAAAGCATTTTTATGTGCAAGAGAAAGCTCAAATATTAAAAGTGCAAAAAGCATTATATGCGGAAAAAGCAATAAAGACATTTATATATATTAACCCTAAAAGAATAAGGGTGATATTTTTGTCATCTATCCCCAAAAAGACAGGGACGGCAAAAACAAACCTTCCAAAAAGTTGTTAAGATAAGGAAAAAAGCAACATAAGGGAGTTCCAAGTAAAAGCCAAAAAAAGAGTATGGAAAAGGGGAAAAAGCTAAGGAGCATCATCAACGGGAGAACAGGGATCAACTTGGGGAGAAGAGGCCTGAACATCAGCTCCGCCAGGAACAAATCCATCTCCATCACCCTTAGAACCTTCCTCTTCAGGTGTGGAAAAGCTTTGACGTTGCTGAGTTTGATCAATTGCTTCTCTAGCCTTAGCAATCTCAGCATTAAGGTCAAAACCTTCATGGCTAGCTTCAGTTAAAGTCTCGAGGCGAGTGTTCAGAAAAGCCGAGCTAACATCCAGCGATAACTTATCCTCGAGGGCCTCGTAGTCCTTCTTCAACTGATCAATTTTGGCTCTCAGCTCTTCTTTTTCTGCTTCCGAGGCTTCATAAGCTATCTTCAAATGAGCAAGAGAACTTTCCAAGAACTGAATTTTATCTGTAGAGGTGTGGAGATTTTCCTGAGATTGGGTAAGCATTTGAACCAATTCACCCGCGTAAACCTCTTTTTGATTAAGGAGTTCTTTCAAACCCCTTGTCTCTTCAGTAGCCTTGGAAAGTTGTTCAGCAAAAGAGGATTCCAGTCTATCCTTATCCTTCCCGAATTGACTGGAAGAAGCTTTCTCAACCACTAACTCAGCGGAAATCATTCTCATTTGTTGTTCTGAAGCTCCTTTCTCTTCCGTATGAACGTCCTTTTCCAATTGAAAACCTTTGAATTGTTCTTTCCAGTTGTCAGCCTCGGTACGCAATTCAATTACTTGCTGGTCGGTTTGAGAAACTCTTTTCATAAGCTCAGTGCCTATCAAATTGATCTACAAAAAAGGTAGGAGAAGAAGAGTTACGAATAAGAAAAAAGAAGGAAGGAAATGTTAGTAAACTTATACCTTAAGAAAAGAATGAACAATGTCATTCATTAAGGTCAGGGAACTGTGGCTTTCCAACTTCTTTTTCTCCACGGGTCCTAACAATGGCTTCAGCCATACATCAGCTTGACCAAAATTCCTCAATAAATTTCCACCCTCAGGGACCTCAATTACAACTTTTCTCATTTCCCTCATGCTGCTAGAAGGCTCAACTTCTATATGAGAAGCAACAATGGGAGCAACAACTGGAGTAACATCAGGTAAAGACATATGGGGGTTATAGTAAATGAAACCGGAAGGGAAGCAAGAGGTAATTCTTCAGAAACAGGACCGAGGCCTCCTTCACCCTCAAAGCCATGGGCGAACAACCTATCAACATGACTAGATAGGGGATTAGCTGTGTTACCAGTGTCTTTATCAGAAATTTCTAAAGGAATATTCTCTAGCTCATCAATGAGCCTGAAAGGAATTGAACTCGGTGGAGGATCATGAGAAATAATGGTTTCATCATCAGAAACCACGCGTCTCCTAACACGCGGTTTTCTCACTAAAGAACCTTCTTCTACCTCCTTTTCATCATCAGACCAACGAGCTTTAACAGTTTTCCTCGAGGAGGAGGAAGCACTCAAAATCTATTTCTAAGCAAGACTTACGAAAAGTTTGGTTGATGGAACAGATGCGGGACTAATGCCACGAATAGAAAATCCTAATAAAAGGAGGGGGATGATGAAAATTTGCATATGAACAAGTAAAAGAAGGAGAAGAACTATGAGGGTGAAGAGTACCGTGCGTCTTCACTTTCCAACCAAATTTTTGGGAAAGAAATTTCCAAGATCTTTTGTCCATAGGAACAGCAGTCAACATCTTTTCTACCCAAGCACGGAAGTCCAAAATTTCTTCAAAGACTTCCATGGTTGCTGAAAAAATGGATATGTGATTACATGAAGGAATTCAAGACATATAAGAAAAGAAGAAGAAAACTTACGTGCAAAGATCTATTTTTCTGGAAAAGGCATGTTTTCTTCACCCACTAACCCACTAGTGGGGCAAGCAACAAAGCGGACGTACCAGCCACGGTCCCGGTCATCATTGGGGCTAACTAACACCTTTTTACTTGTAGCCACGAGGGAAAAGACCCCTTCACAAAACAACTTGGGGGAGTAAAGATGAAGTAAGTGACGAAAGGTAAAAGGAATGGAGACCAAATCCGACAAATAACAAAGGCCTGCTACAGCCCTCCACACGATGGGACCAATCTGGCTAAGGCAAACATTAAAATAGCGACAAAACTCGATGATCACTGGATTAATGGGAGGCTTAAACCCAAAGGTGAAGGGTAGGTATAAACGAAAGAAAACCCGGCATGGTAAGAGGTGATTCATTGATTGGCACCAGGGATTAAAACTGGGAAATCTGGTCTCCAATGACATTTTCGTCGAACTAAGGAAAGAAGACCAGGAGTGATAAAAGTTGGGTAAAGTTCAGCAGGGTTTAGGGAAGCTATAGAAGAGACATGATTCCTCATGGTCTCACGATCTGATACAAAAGAAAATTCTTGAGGAACAATCTCAGCAATTGTAGGCTCACGCACAGGTTCATTCAGGTCCTTATTTCTAGAAGAGGATCTAGGGGTCAAAGGAGCCTTAGGTCTAGAAGAAGATGGCCTGGCAGAACTACTTTGAGAAGAGGAACCACGAGTAGATAACGAACCAAGGCTATGAAGTCTACCACCTCTCCTATTTCTAGTAGGGGCAGTAGAAGGAGCAAGCTCGTCGACGATCATAACTTTGCGAGGGTCTGGTGTTGACGAAGACATGTTTAACAAAGGAAATATAGAGGAAAGGTACAGAGATATGAAGAAGGGCTAAGATAATGAATACGGAAGAAAGAAGGTTTCAAGAAATCTAAAAGTATGAAGTATTTATAAGGAGATACAGCCGTCGTTAAAATTGATCATTATGAAGCGTCATAATAGAACCATGATTTCGTGACTGACGCAACCGCAGAAAAAACCCTAAAAAGTGCTGAGAAACTGCAGAACCAATCATAAGAAACCACGTGGCATGGACATTAAATGAATGTGACATATGTCACATCGATTCTGAAGGAGGCATAATGGTACTTGAGAAACGGCGGCAAAGAATTCCCGCCATAAAAACTTACCACTTCCCGAATATTCAGTTGAGAATATTCAGAAAGTAGGGGGACTATCTGTATTGGTAAAAAAAAGATATGGCACGTGGACTATCAACAAGCTAACGGGGCATGATGCGTGGAACATCGATGTAAGGACAAGTGACACTCTTAATTAGACAAATTAAAGAATGCAGAAAAGGCTCGGGAGAAATATCCACGGGGTTATATTGAGGAAAGAACCGGACCTGACAGCTATAAAAGGAGAAACATGAGCGAAATAAATAAAGACTGCAAAGAAGGGAAAATACACGAACCTGACGTAAATAAGGAAAGAAAATCGGTATAGTTACAAGGAATCTCTAGTCATAAATGTTTCCGTTACGGTTAAATATGATAACGGGCAATTAATACAATTAATACCATTAGTGAGCCCAAATTAAGTAAGGGAACCATTATAATTGTATGCTCCTATATAAGGACT